>NC_055960.1:35325287-35330287 GCF_018492685.1 Alosa sapidissima
GTTAGTCCCGTCGGGTGATATAGCCTTATTTTGCACTATGATTTCGTAATCAATTTTATTAAATTGAAAACATGATTGTCATTGATTGCAGTGTCCATCATAGCCTATGATTAGGCCTATTCAGATCAGAGAAGATGTGTGCAAGGCCAGCTCTCGCAAGCAGCACGTTGCTTGTTACAGATGGCTGATAACGATTTATTTTTTTTTAAAATGTATTAAAAGTTCCCCAGTGGGGAATAGTAGCCTACCAGCGGTCCCCAACCACTGGGCCATTCCTAACCGGGCCGTACGACATGAGTTTGAAAAAAAATGCATGCAAACTAAATTAAATTCGCAATAATGTCACGTTTTTACATGACATAGGCCTATATGCAGTTGTTTGATCGCATGTTTCGCATGTTTGCATTTTGCAAGGTCTATTTTCTTACGTCTGTCTGTCCCGCCTTCAACACTTTTACATATTGCCTTCAGCGCTGCGCAGCCTCAGGTCAGCTCACTTCACCTTCTTAGCGAACGGTAGTGTCACACAAAGTTAGCTAAACTGCTAGAATGAGCAACAAAAAACAAGCATCTTTAGCAGGTCACTGGCCAGAGTGTTTGAGTTGCGAGAGCCGCTGCAGAGATTTCTTACAGAAAAAAAGTCACCGTTAGCTGCACATTTTAGTGATGAGGACTGGGTGTCAAAACTCGCTTACCTGACATATTCGGGTTGCTTAATGACATCAACCTGTCACTCCAGGGGAGAATGACGACTGTCTTTAAACTGGCAGATAAAGTCGCTGAATTTAAAGCCAAGCTTGATTTGTGGGGACGACGAGTGGACCGGGGTGTATTTGATATGTTCCAAACAGTAGTGGGGGTTTTGGGAGAGACTGAGGCAGGGCCCTTTCTCTCGCAGCTGGTGCGCGATCACCTTGTTGCGCTTTCAAATGAGTTTGAGCGTTACTTCCCATCCTCCAAAGATCCACGGCAAACCAATGAGTGGGTCCGCAACCCATTTGTCAATATTGAATAGTCCTAACTTGTCAGCGCAGGAGGAAGAGCAGTTGATTGAAATTGACGGTGGTCTTAAGAGTGTGTATAAGGAAACCTCTCTGGCGGGTTTTTGGATCAAAACCAAAGCAGAATATCCCGAGAAAGCCGTAAAAGCGCTGAAAACGTTGCTACCATTTCCCAGCACGTGGCCGGGTTTTCGGCAATGACTGCAACTAAGACCAAATTGCGCAATCAACTGGACATTTCAAACACACTGAGGGTGTCACTGTCTTCCATCACCCCCAGATGGAACCTTCTTGTTGCAGGGAAACAAGCACAGGGCTCCCTCTGATTATATTCATAATGCACGTTTAGTTCCCATGTTTTGTTCCCATATTTTGTTAAGCATGTTCACACTTATAGATGTAGCTTCAAGTTGTTCAATATTTATAGTTCATATTGTTCAATTTTCACTTCTTCAAGTTAACGTTTTTCATATTTTTAAGAGATCGTTACCTTCACTGTTCATACCTAACTGGAGCTAGTTCTTTTCAAGTAATGCGCATGCACAACACATATGGAACATGGAACATGGAACCCCCGACCCCCCCCCCCCCTGCCGGTCCGTGAAAAAAAAAATAGGAAACAAACCGGTCTATGGTACATAAAAGGTTGGGGACCCCTGGCCTAGGCTACGTTAGCCCATCTGCAAGTATCAAGACGTGAGATCAAGAGATGTTCTCGGTAGGCTAAACTATGGGGGGAAATGTCTGTTAACAAATCTGGTAGCTAGAAAAAAAGAACATAAACGGAGGATAGAAAATACAAAAAAGGAGGCAGAGAACGGTTCTTGGCTTAATGTTTGGGCAGCAGACGAATTCGAGGATAGCCTAAAGTTTTAAGGTAGGAGAATGAGGACGTTAATAACCTACAGTAGCCCGCTGTAGCATATGGTCGCTTGCAATTGTACTGTATGACTGATCTATAGGCCTAATATTATTTGATAATTCATTAATTAATATTAATTAATCTGAATTGGTTGTTGTTTCTCCTGGTAGGCTGTGCTGCGTGCGTAGAGTGAATAGAGAACGGCCTTGTCATCACATCACATAGCTTATGAAAGAACTGACTCCACATTTCCCTTTTGATTTGAGGTTTGTTTATAAAGAGTCAAGACATAATTTAACAACTCACACCTGCAGTTTTGATTACAATAGTAGAGAGACTGGCATTAGGCTACTCTATTAGCCTACAAACGAATCGAGACAGCAGGAGAATATAAACTCTGCTACGTGCTCGACAATATATGTCTGTGCAAATGTTTGGGATGACTTGGTTAAGTTGGAAAGTAATGGGCAGATTCGAGCTATGGGATTATGACTTTACGTCAAGTTAAAACTGAAGATACAGTCGGTAGGCCTAAGCGCCAATATCGAAAGTGGGTGATTATAACGGTGTTTTCATTATTTAAAAATGTAGCCTACCAATGGATAAGGTAATGTCGGGAAATATGCCACTGTGTCACACTGTAAGGGGAAAACACGAAGCCGTATCAGCATATTAAGCACCAAATGTGATACTGTAATGTTAATTTGTAACGTTCTGCAACCTACATTTACATCGAGGCATAGGCTACTGACGTCGAGCAATATGCTGTTTCACCTTTCGACCTTAAAACAGCCCTCCGGAGCGAAATTTCCTTTGAATAGGCTACGTTAAGGCTACGAGATATTTTAAACATTTTAGTATAGATGAGTAATTTAAGTAAATGCCCATGATTTTTTAAAGACTATATATTTAAAAATAATAGGCTTATATTTCCCCTCTAATATTTTTGAGTAATTTAGTTGCCTCACTTTTTTCATGCATTTCTACTGTAGGCCTATCATTTTCTACAGTGCCAATATGGCGGCGGTGTTCCGATTCCATTGGCTTCGTTGTTGATGGGGCGGCAACAATGGGATAGTCTATCCAGTGTTCTTTATAGATCAGTGGGACAAACAGGCTTTCTCACCCAATATTCTGTATCAGGGTTATCTGCCTGCCCATGACTCTATAATGTGGTGTGTTGACCGTGGGACTGAGTCTGTGTGGATGTGGGTGAACTAGCAGCCACTGGGGATGCTTTGCTTGAGATGTTTCCTCTGTGCTAGTAAATTGGCACCACTATTTATTGATTACTTTTTGCTTGTTTATGTGGGATCGTGTCCGTAAACATGACGAGATGTTGTGCGTCTCTGCAGGAAGCTCAAACCGCATGCTCACCCTGATTGGTTCTCACTCACGCAGTGTTTTTCCACATGCTGGTAGAACCGGCTCTACTGGGACTAGAGTGGGGCAGCTGTGGTTATCGCTTCGGACCTGTAACCGGAGGGTTGCCGGTTCGAACCCCGACCAATAGACACAGCTGAAGTGCCCTTGAGCAAGGCACCTAACCCCTCACTGCTCCCCGAGCGCCGCTGTTGTTGCAGGCAGCTCACTGCGTCAGGATTAGTGTGTGTTTCACCTTCACTGTGTGCTGAGTGTGTTTCACTAATTCATGGATTGGGATAAACGCAGAGCTAAATTTCCCTCACGGGATCAAAAGAGTATACTATACTATACTATACTATACTATACTATACTAGAGTGGGAAATGGGGAAATTCTCCATCACTCTTCTTCATCGTAGCTCTTCCTCTTCTCCGGTGGTGTTGGTGGTGTATGTGTGTGTGTGGCCTCCCACTCACAACTTGCGGTCTGGCTTGTCTGCTGACTCACACCATCTCTTAGCTCCTCTGCCTCCAGGCAACACCGGGCCTTCTCTTGGTTCCACAGAAGAGTCCTGGAGAGACTTACGCTGTTATCTTGGTTCCACAGAAGAGTCCTGGAGGGACTTACACTGTTCTCTTGGTTCCACGGAAGAGTCCTGGAGGGACTTACACTGTTCTCATGAAGGGTTCTTTGTAAATTGTTTTCAGTAAAACACTGACTGACTGAGAACTGTTTCAGCCTTTGTGTGGACAGTGTTTATGTACTGTAGAATTAAAAAGCCTTTGAACCAGAGTCTTATAGATAGCCCTCTCTCTAGGGCTCTCTGCCTTGAACATACCATAAATATTCCAGAATAGAAGATTCTAGAATGTGCGTTCGGTGGTTATGCGCTGAGGCTGACTGCACCTTAAACAGAATGAGGGCCTAGAATCTTTGTTTTACAGTAAAGTTGAAATGATCAGGTAGCTGTGATTACAGTTTTTCTCAGTCGCTTTGGTGCTTTTTTCAGATCAGAATGAAAATTCTCATAACTATTAGTTCAACCTCCACAACATTTAGTCATTTGTGCACATCATAGTAGCAATTTCTCCTTCCTCTGAACAAATTGCAAATACTTTTGGACATGTATCAGTTGCTTTCATACAATTCTCTGCTGTTTTTTAACATTATCATTTGCTTATGTCATGTCAGTCAAAATTAACTATACAGTACTTATGAATGTTGAATTGTCGTTCCCAATAAAAAGCAAATTATTAAAAGCAAATATATCGGCGCAATATATGATTTCCAGCCGTCTTATTTGCGATTCTGGAACTATTCACAACCGCTCAATATTTGAACCTGAAGCATAGACGGTGGCGCAGTAATATCAACGTGCAATGAGTCTTCCAACAGAAATCAATGGGATTTTACAAAATGGCAAATAAAACACAACAGAAACTATATTTCGCTACGCTACTTGTTTTGGAACATCAACGAACACCACTAACCACTCGGTGAGTTGCACAGTTTTGAAAACGAACGTTAAGGGTTGTTTTAGGACATGTTTGAGTAGCCTACAGTATGCCTGTTGGCAGCCACTCTGACTAGTCAAAGGCGATTCAAAACGAGTCAGAAAGGTCGAGACAGGACCAATCGTCAAAATTTCGGTGTCCACCACTCTAGTTCATCCAAAACAAACCAGAAAAGGGACTCAAAGTGCTAAATACCGGAATTTTCCTTTAAGAAAAGGTGTGAAATGAACTCCCGTCTCTGACGTTTGTGAAATGAACT
>NC_055960.1:35337787-35352787 GCF_018492685.1 Alosa sapidissima
ACACACACACACACACACACACACACACACACACACCCCATCTAATGCTCGTACACACACAAGCAACAAACATGCAACCCAAACAGGGGGCTGGAATGACAGAGATCAATAGAGAGATATACAAGGTCATTGTGTACGTTAAGTTAAACAAAAGGTAATGGTTACACAACAACAACAACAATAACAACAACAACAGGTTTGTATGGAATGAGTGACACTGGGAACAACCAACCACAGTACAGTATTGTAGGAGGAGTAGGCGAACTCCTGTATATCTGTTGATAAAGTTTATCACTGAGGAGGACATAGATGACTTCCATGAATGCTGAAATACAATACTCTGTGTCAGCTTAAAAGCTTTGTGTGTGTGTGTGTGTGTATGTGTGTCTGTGTGTGTGTATGTGTGTGTCTGTGTAAGATTGTGTGCTAAGAGAGAGAGTGTGTGTGTGTGTGTGTGTGTGTGTGTGTGTGTGTGTGTGTGTCTGTGTGTGTGTATGTGTGTGTCATTGTAAGATTGTGTGCTAAGAGAGAGTGTGTGTGTGTACATCTATGCTATGAGTTTATATTTCTATAATCATATAAGGCTCTATAGCAGTGGTCCCCAAACTACGGCCCACGGGTGTGGCCCCCCAAAACATGTCCGTGGTATAGCGGCCCGCACGGGAGTATGACATCGTCAAACTATAACCTCCGCAATTTCCCCCATTCATTCTCTATGGCGAGTCTTAACAGTACACATGTAATACTCTTTTTGACCACTGGTGGTTGTTTTTGCGCTTTTTCGCGTTTGCCATCAAAAACGGAATGAAATGTAGGCCTATCTGCAAACAATGTAAGAGGCCTATGCTGACTGCATCAGTGCTCAAACTATTCTAAAAGTTTATCAATGAATTGTTAATAACTAACTAACTTATATTCAAGTCATTTTTCTGGGACTTTCTGGGATAATTATTATTATTTGTTCAAATGTTGAATGTTCACAGCACTAAGCTATTTATGGTTACTGATATACTCCGAGTCTCTGGCCCTCTCTTACAGCCAGACATAGTAAGCTGGCCCTCAGAAGAAAAAGTTTGGGGACCACTGCTCTATAGTGTAGAACTCCATCAGGTGGACATGAACACACAGGAGGTAATGACTTCCACTCCACCCCCTCAAATCAAATCAATAACTTAAACAGTCTGAGGTGCAGAGAGCAATTTTCAATCCAGTGATGTTAGCAGTTCAAGGTTGCCTTTATGTTTGATCTGGGATGGTTGAAAGCCTGCGGGTCACTCTTAGCAAAGAGGGCCATTTGTGTTCCTATGACATAATCAAATATAAGTTGTGTAAAAATGGGTGGATACTTATTTTTTGAAGCTTGTTTACTAAATGAAACACATCTCCACTATGAAAAACAAGGTTTATGTCACGATTGACAGGTCAACAACCAATCACCGCTGTTAACTAGCAGTGGAGGGCAGTTACTTGCTTGCTAACTTGCTAACATTAGATAGTGGCTCACACAGCATTTCAGACGTGTTTTAGGGTTATAATAATAACAGCTTTTTTAGAATGTCTATTTCTTGGTAGTTTTCACAAAATCCAAGCATAAAAAAGGCAAACAAATGACGTTTATCTGCCATTATGGCTGTCTCGGATCATCTACTGAACTCCAGGCACCATCTTGGTTTATTTTGAGAACGCTCTTTGCTCATTAGCATACCTCCGCTAGCACGTTGTGCCTAACCATTGTCCATTTTCGCGGTAAACTATGGCAAGCCAACACTGTCACAATTACGTCTGGTTGTTGCACGTTTCAAGATACAACTGCCGTCAATAGCGGCGTTTTTACAGTTTTTACGCAGCGATTAGAGGCGACGTTACGCAGCGATTAGAGGCGACGTCGTGAAATGCGCCGTAAAATGTGTGAAAACGCGGTGCTTTTTGCGGCGCTCTGAAGCTATTCAAGAGCGGCATATAGCACGCCGTTGTCTGCACTCTTTACGCCGTATTTATTTTCTCCTCCCTCAGCCCCTCCCACAGTCACTAAATTTAAACTGCTTTCGCCAAACTCTAACTTGCCTATTTATTAGTTTGCCATGTTATTTGGGTAGCCTAAAAACTATCCTGTGTATGTACTATGCTGTCATTTTAAATGTGTCTGGCATGCATTGTTTCGTGTATTTTTTATAGCCTACTTTTATCGTTCGTTTCACTGATCCACACCAGGGATGGAAATTAGCACGAGCCACTAGTCGATTGTTATGTAGGCTTGTTCCTGTTTTTAATCACAGCTTTGTTCATATTCTGCTCCATAAGCCAGAGCCTATAATGACTCAAATGTATTCTTCTAAATCGTACCAAAATAGCTGAAGACAGGTCAGACTCAGCCCTTTTCCTAAAATTGATGTCTGTGTACAGTATGTTTCCATAGCAACTCACACATACATTGAGCTCGAGATGTTCTCCTTGTTGAACTGTTACAGTTAACGTTAGGCTAATTTGAACAGTTGATAAAGACGAAACAATATATGGCAGACACATTTAAAATGACAACAAAGTGCACAGACGGGATAGGCTACCCAAACAAATAACATGGCAAACTACATACAGGGAAGTTAGAGCACTTTGCAGCATAAAGATATGTTCAAATTTAGTGACTGTGGGAGGGGCTGAGGGATGAGAAATTATCAAATGAGGAAAACGCCGTCTTTGTGCACAGAAATACAGCGTAAAAGAGTGCAGACAATGGCGTATTATACGCCGCTCTTGAATAGCTTTCAGATCGGCGCAAAAAGCGACGCGTTTTCACACATTTTACGGCGCATTTCACGACGTCGCCTCTAATCGCGCTGTAAAAAGCGTCGCGTTTTCACACATTTTACGGCACATTTCACGGTGTCGCCTCTAATCGCTGCGTAAAAACTGTAAAAACGCCGCTATTGACGGCAGTTGTATCTTGAAACGTGCAAGAACCAGACGTAATTGTGGCAGTGTTGGCTTGCCATAGCAAACCCACACGGCGCACATATGTAACGATCCTGTGTTCCCTGTCCCTCCTTTGTTTACCTCCTGTGCCATGTGCTCCTGTGTTTACTTCCTGTCCCTGTGTTTTAGTTCCTGTCAGCCATGTGCTCCTTTGTTTGTCTTGCCATGTCTCAGTTCCCTGTGTCTCCGCCCCTCACCTGTTCCTCATTATTAGTCTGCTAGTTTAATGATGATTTCCAGCCCTGTGTTCACCTGTCTCTTGTTTTACTTTGTTTCTTGTCCACCCGTGCCTTGTTAGCCTTGTTAAATCCCTGTGTATATAAACCCCTAGTTTTGTTATGTTCCTTCTGTGTCATTGTTGTAATATTCCTGTGCTGCACTCTGTAACTAAAGTCAAGTGAATCTACGCTTTGTGTGTTGTCCTGCATTTGGGTCAATTTAAGTAGCAGCCCCGTAACAGACCGTGACAACATAGCCTGATAATTTTCTATGGACAGAGGTGAGGCGTAGTTAATGCTTCCGCAATGCACTTTGGGAAGGCGGCGCGGCCATTTAAGCAGAAGCGGTGCGTCGAGAAGTTGGGCTCTGTTGAGCTTTATGCAAATGAAAGCGGTGATTAGCTAACGTCAGACCTCATCTTATTGAGGTGGGGTCTGGGCACTACGCATTCATTTTCTCGTATTCGAGACGTGGTTTACGAATGCCCAGAGCCGTTTATTGGGCATTCTTTCAATGCGTCTGTACGTAGCTCATAACCTCTTCTGTGTGTCATCATCATCTTGATGTCCCTCCTCCGTTCTGTGATTGGTTCCTGCGTTGAGGTGAACATTTGGTCCATGGAATTTAGGCTGCCTAGCAGCATGAATAAAATTGTGCGTGTATGACAGCATGGGGAAACCCAGGCTACAATGAAAGTACATCTTTGATAAACAAATTTCACCTCAATTCTGATAATAATTATATCATAACATCCTGCGCAGGCCCAATACATTTTTCTCCTGACCTTCTTCAGATTAAATGATAAAGTCAACGAAAAATTGATTTTTGTTTTTGCAAGGTTACCACCCTCAAATGGCACCATTTGCCCAGTGTGGTGTGTGTGTGTCTGTGTGTGCGTGCGTGTGTGTGTGTGTGAGAGAGAAAGAGGTGATGTGTTTACCTATGGCTCCGTAGGGTAGTTGAATGTACCAATGCCCAACCCCCCATCCCACCCCAGCAGCTGTTGTGTTTCTTAGGGGTGAGTTGGGGTGGGGTGGTGTGTTGAGGTGTGGGCCCAGCTTTGTTGAACGTGCTCAGTGTCGCTGTGGTCCCTGAGAGCTTTTCCACGTCAGCAGGAGAGAAGGAGCATCGGCCTGAAGGGTCTGCGGCCGGCTGCTGCTGACAGCACCACCATTACGATAACACACACACACACACACACACAGACACACACACACAGACACAGACACACACACACACACACACACACACACAGACACAGACATGCACTGCAGATTATGCCTTAGCACTGATCTGCTGTGCCCCACTGGGGTACTGGGGTATATACAGTATATGACTTAGCACTGGGGTACTGGTTTATACATGTCATGGTTTGGAGTTTGTTTTGGTTTTGGGACTCTTAGTTTGTAGTTCGATGTGTTCTCTTGTTTACTTCCTGTGTCCTGTGCCATGTGTTCCTTTGTTTGTTTTGCCATGTGTCTCTGTTCCCTGTGCCTGTGTCTCCGCCCCTCATCTGATCCTCCTCTACAATTATGGTTTCCAGCCCCGTGTTCACCTGTCTCTCGTTGTACCTTATTTCTTGTCCACTTTTGCCTTTGTTCCTCCTCCTTTGTATTTAAGATCTTGTGTTTATCTCAGTCTTTGCTTCGTCATTGTGTGTTTAGTCATGGTTGTTACGTTCCTGTGTGGTTTATGAGTAAAATTCCTTTGAGTTCATCTTGTCGTACATTTGGGTCCAAACCTTACCTGCAACCCTGACAATACAGTATATACCTTGGTACTGACAAAGTCCTTTTAGGCAAGTCCCTCCACTCGGCAGCAGTGTTGCCACAGTTACCTTGAAAAAGTAATCTGATTACTGATTACTCCTTTAAAAAGTAACTTAGTTACTTTACTGATTACTTGATTTTAAAAGTAACTAAGTAAGATTACAAGTTACTTTATTAGTTACTTTCAGCAGCTGCCGACAACACCCCCACCGCCTCAACATAAAAATGATAACTGGTTTTGCCAATACTCGCTGCATTTTAACAGCAATGTATAGCAGATCCCAACCTAACCTACTTAGATACTGAAATTCAGATGTTTCTTCAATAATGTCTAAGTACACCAAATAAGGAAGGCCTATTGATAGAAATTGTTATAGTAAAATATGTAGATTTTTTGTAGATTTGTTTTTCATGTAGCCTTGGCAACTAGCCATCTTGTATAGGCTAGTCCTGAGTAATATGCGAATTAAATTACACTTGTTAAACTCACCTACCGTGAGCAATGCTAAAGTCGCTGTTACAATTACAAACAGTGCAGTGTGCAAGATTATCATTATGTTTTAATCTTTTGAGACAATTGGGTAGGCCTACACTTTTGTGTAGTCTGATGTGAAATGGGTCCTAAATGTTCCTTTTTGAGGGGCACTGACGCTGCCATCACGCTCCTGTTAGATACACTGACTGAACTGATTAATTAAGTTTGGGAGAAAAGAGATATAAGCACACTTACACTGAAAACTGATTGGTTGATTTAGCAAAACAGACCAGGATGCTCTCTGTCTTGGATGCGCTTCAGGCACAAACGCACCACTCCTCTCTCTCTCTCCCTCTCCGTTGTGTGCGCGTTAAGCTCATATGCACACGCGATTTGAAGTCCGGTCTGGCTTGCGTGCTCTTGTTCGCTCTAGGTTCCGGGAGATTTTATGTAATTTGCGGGCGTCAGGAAGCCGCTATCAATATGTGAGAGACTCCCAAAACTTCGGGAGACTTGGGATGTCTAGCTAGACAGCACTTTGTCGCCAGCACAGAATGTACAATGTACCTTAATGTTTTCATTTAGCTGACACAAACTCAAAGTAATGACTGATGAAATGTGTATCTCTCTCTCTCCCTCCATTGTTTACGTTTGTGTGGTTTTACACGTGAATTGTGCTCATGCTGAAAACGTGAGCATAGCCTACATGACATTAATCCCCAAGACAAGAAGAAAGCAAAGAATATATCTTTATTAAGGAAAATGACAAAAATAGTAACGCACAGTATAACTTAGATAAGTAACTTTAATCTGATTACTGGTTTGTAAATAGTAGCGCGTTAGATTACTCGTTACTGAAAAAAGTGGTCAAAATAGACTAACGCATTACTAAGTAACGCGTTACTGGCATCACTGCTCGGCGGCCATATCGCAACGCTTTTTGGGCACTCATCGGGCATCCTATTCGGCAGAAATGGCTTCACAACACCAATCTTGCTCCAGTGGCGAGTTCACAACACATGATTGGCACAATGTCTTCACAACACACCATATGATTGGCTTAATGTATTCACATCACACCACATGATTAGCTCAATGTATTCACATGTCGACGTTTTGCCGAGGAAGGGGTGGGATATGCGTAGACAACGGCCATACAAACAAACCCCATGCATTTCTATGGAGGATTTTTTGGGTGCTGTGTCTCCTCATTAGAAAGTCTCTGGTACTGATCTGCTGTGCCCCAGAAAAATAAGTATTGTGTTGAGACGATCACTTGTTGGGCAATTGTGTGCTTTCCCCTTGCCTATCAATCACTTAATATGTCAATATCTCACAAGGGGAGGTTTGTTTACAATGGGCATTGCCTGAAACTGGTATTTCCAGTATTTCCGAAACTGGTATATTGTGCAATGCTAGATATATAAAAGCGACCTCTTCTTTCATTTCAAGAAGCGGAGATCTCAACACCTCAAGGATGAAGACCATTGCACTCCTGGTTCTAGCCTGCAGCTGCTATCTGTGTGAGCCTCAAACTAATGGAAATGGTGACCAACTCACCGGTAACTGTGACCTTTTTTCCCTGCCCTTCAAGGTCACAAACATGGCAGAAAAAATAGCCCTTCTGGAGGCCAAGTTGCAGAACACTGAAAAGGAAATCAAGGAGTTGCGGAGCCTTACTACAGGTAACGTACTTTAAAGGAGCCTTACTACAGGTAATGTACTTTAAAAGAGCCTTACTACAGGTAACATACTTTAGAGGAGCCTTACTACAGGTAACATACTTTAGAGGAGCCTTACTACAGGTAACATACTTTAGAGGAGCCTTAGTACAGGTAACGTACTTTAAAAGAGCCTTACTACAGGTAACATACTTTAGAGGAGCCTTACTACAGGTAACACTTTAGAGGAGCCTTAGTACAGGTAACGTACTTTAAAAGAGCCTTACTATAGGGACGTCACATATGACCAACCGTCACGTATGTCCAACCTCTTACATGTATGTGTCACTTAATATTAATTTCTATACAAACCAAGACGGCGGATTCCTAAAGAAACGCAAGCACCCACACCATAAGTTTATCTAAATTAGCTATGTACCAGAAATTACATTTTACCGTGACTCCAAGAGCTGTAAACAGCTACGTGTACAAATCCGCTTGGAGCTCCGGTGGAATTTTTAATTCGACAAGAATTCTTGGATATTTCTCGGATATTTCAGGCAGTAAAAGCCCCGGTAAGAACCAAACTAGATTTTGTTCAAATCTACACATCAATGGCTACTGAAAATGTAAGGTTATTTTGAAGTATTAAAAAACATTGTTGTTTTAGAATTTTCGAACGAAATGTTTGGTAATTAGCACGTTTACGATACAGGTAACATACTTTAAAGGAGCCTTATAGAGGTAACATACTTTAAAAGAGCCTTACTAGAGGTAGCATACTTTAAAGGAGCCTTACTACAGGTAGCATACTTTAAAGGAACCTTACTACAGGTAATATAGACTTATGCTTTAAAGGAGCCTTACTAGTGGTAACATAGACTTGTACTTTAAAGGAGCAATGTGTACTACGAGTAGTCTTCAAAGCAAGCACTATTAGGTCTGCAACGGCAGTCTGTTTCTTCCCATTCTCTTGCTACTGTAATTCATTTTTGGAACGTTTTAAACAAAAACAATCCCACATACAGCCCCTTCAATAACAATGTGTTTTACTGCTTTACTGTGTTTATGTATGAATGTGTTTGATCTCTGGTGTGTGTGGCACTGTGATGCTGTTAGGTACTCCACGCGTAGCCTTCTCTGCAACTCTCAAAGAGTCTGGGTCTGGAGACACTGGACCTTTTACCGCTGCAGTCCCACTGCAGTACAAGAAGGTGTACTCCAACACTGGCAGCTGCTACAATCCTTCAACAGGTAGTGTATCGCTCTCTCTCTCTGTGTGTGTGTGTGTGTGTGTGTGTGTGTGTGTGTGTGTGTGTGTGTTTGGAGGAAACAGGAGAAAGACAAATGAACGTTCATGGGATTTAATCCACTCTTTTTATTATTGTTCTTTTTATTAGGCATTTTCACAGCACAGGTCAAAGGAATGTACTACTTTCGGTTCTCAATGTTCACCAACCTGAGTAAACCCAACTCTGTTGTGAGCCTGAAAAAGAACGATGAAAGACTGACCTCTGTCTGGGACACCTCATCGTCTGACATAAACGACATGGGCAGCAACGCTGTGGTCATCGCCCTGGAGGTGGGGGACAGTGTGTATGTGGAACTTATGGCAAACCGGATCGTCTATGATGACAGCATGCACTACAACACCTTCAGTGGCTTTCTGCTCTTCACCATGTAATGCTGACAACAATATTTACATCAGCTTTAGAGATGCATGTCTCTTTATATTATGCTTTTACAGAAATAATACGTATCTCTATTCACTCTGCTAACTAGAAGCTTGGGCTGTGTTGTGTGTGACAATATGAAATTATCCACACTCAGTCACAGCCAACCAAATGATGTGCTGTGAATGAATATGAAGTTATCAGAGCAAACTGCTAGAACATAGAAATGGGTTTTGTTTTGTACTACTGTGACCACATCTGGATATAACAGTGGTGTAGTCTAGCTGTAGTGGATATACTGTGATGTAGTAGTTAGCTGTAGTGGGTAGACTGTGATGTTAATACAAATTCTTGCCTATTTAAGTGGGTATATTGAGATGGTGATACTTTTTAAGTGGGTATACTGCTTAGTCCTGTGTATCACGTAGACTACACCACTGCACACACACACACACACACACACACACACACACACACACACACACACCACTGGAATATCTTAAACGTTTTAAAAATACTTGCATTTCTATTTCCAGCTTAGCATTTTTTGAACTTTGAAGAAATGTTTGTTGTGATTTGTTTGTTGTGTAGTTCTGTCCAAACAACAATAAATGTCATATAAACTCCATAAATAGTGAATTCTTGTCCATTTTGCATATTTAGTTTTAACAACACTATTGCAGTCAGCTCCCCTGCAATGAGAGAATATTCTCAGCATGCATCGCAGATTCTGTGGCAAACAAGGATCTGATGATGCTTTTGCCTCAGCACCAGAGAGGATTGAATGAATCGCTTTCTGCTTTCATGGATGTCAGTGAAGAGATATGTGTATCAGAGTAATTTCTCAGATGTATTAAACACATGGTGGGGTTGTGTGGTTTAAAGTTTTCTTTTCTCAGAGGGTTTGAAGGGCTTCTAAGATAAGAGTAAGGTCTGAGTAAGGTCTGATGTGTCATGCGATTCATGTTGTCAACATAAACAAATGAAAAAGGTAACACACACACACACGCACGCATGCACACACACACACACACACACACTCACAAAGAGAGGCAAGTAGTCTGGAGGCACAACTGTGGTGTGTCTCCCCCCCCCCCCCCCCCGCTTTTCCCTGAGATACACAAACCACATTGGCCTCACATTGCACTGGGTGAAAAGGCTCTGAATCAGGGGATATACTGACCGGATATTTTTTATGACATGCAGCATATCAGGAGCATCTTTGATCATATCCTGAGTTTTTAAGAATCAGTGAAAATATTGATTTATTTTGACTCCTGATATGCCATTGAGATATCAGGGGTATGCATACCCAAATCACAAGTCACACACACCATTTCTGGATATCTTTGGGTAGGTCTCCACCCTTGGATAGGCTTAGGTTATCATATTAGATAGCCTAGGCCCAAGATCTGCCTAATTAAGTCATGCATGCCCTACGCCCAAAACGTACCATAAAACATCACTGATAGGCTATTTGCCGTTTGATTTCTATCTAATTTCGGGACATTCAAAAATAGACTATTTACAGTGTAAAGACTACCTTTTTCAGGTCAAGGCTAGCCTACTTACCTAATTATTTTGGTTATGGTTCAATTTCAATGATATCTTTGAGATTTTATAGTTGCTATAGTCTGTAGGTCTAGCCTACTTTTTATGTATAATATGCATGAGATCTGTTGGAGGAATAAAGCCCACATTTTAAATTATCTGCTTTCCCCTTGTCCCCAATGCTGTCTGCCAAAATGAATTCGGTTCAGTTGGAGTTGCCACATAACAACAACACAAAGTTAAATTTAACAGTAGCCTAAACAATTTGAAGTAGGCCTACATTAAGAAGAATAGCAATAATAAACAACAATTCAATCAATAGCCTATAATGAAAATAAATACATACTATATGCTACAAACCATAACACATAAGAAAGGCTTATTAAACTTGTTAAAGTTGAGCATACTATTTTAACATTACAAGCTGCCTTGTGGGCCAACGTAACAATGGATCAATCATGTTGTAACTTGTCTATAAAACGTGGGTGACTGATAAACCAATGTTGATTTAATTAAGGAACAAGGCTTCAAATGAAATTGACGTCAAACTATATGAGAACCAATAATGTTAATAATCAGAATAGTAGTAATAGCCCACTTGGCTACTATGTTTTGACACTTCTACAAAATCAGTTTGGTAGTCATTTTAATGTAACTAAAATATGCAAGCCTAATCATTTCCACGATTTTTTATGCTTTGCCTCTCGATAAGCGCATGCGCACACACAGCATACCCATCCCCCACCCCTGACTGACTTTTCAACGAACTCCTTGCCACTGGTGGTGACTTCAACCGTCACTTTTCTGTCATGCATTTGACTGCAAGCTGTACAAACTCTGCCTTCATCATATCCAAGGTAAGAACTACAGTACTTTTGTATGCCAATTGAAAACTGGAATTAATTAGGAGAATACTGTTTTTAGCATTAATGTTAACCAAAACCGTTTGTTAACCGTCATGTTAGAATCAGCTAACATTTGCTAGCTTGCGAGCTAACATCGCTAACGTTAGCTGCTAGCTGTTAATGTTAACTTTTCCAATTACTAACTTTACCATTGTGTGGAATATCTGGAATGGTAGTAATATCATATTCAACAATAAGTCTGTCTGAGATTTCGTTATGGATGTAAAGTTTTAGTTTGAATGAAATGGCCAAGGCTATCAGGCACGAGTAGGTTAGCTAACCTAGCTATAACTTCTAGAAGCTACATTTATAGTGGCTGCTAATGACTATGCAGGCTAACTTGAACAGGGGGTTGACGTACCTCAATATGATGCCGACAAGTGAAGGGATCTTTAGTTTGTGAAGGGTAACGTATAGTGTTATATTAAGCCATCCTTACACCAGAAGACTTGACCAGATTTGGGTAAGATTATTGAAAGATTGTAGTCTTTTGAGTAAAGCTTGAAAGCCAGATCTTGTCAAAGGTTTCTGATGTATGGGTAGTATTAGGCAAAATGTTCTTCATTTCATAGCCCTTATTTGGTTGTACCTGACTTGTGCCAAGGCATGTGTTTATTTAAGATGCATGTGAGGGCATTAGTGCTTCAGTGATGGTCTTTTCACGTTATGTGTAAGCTTATTTTGCAATTTATTCATCTTAATTTCCCTCTGTTCTCTGTTTGCAGGCAGTGAGTTGTGAGGACTGCTTCCCTGAGAACACTGAGTGCATTCTGGAATATTCCAAATGTGTGCCACTTCCATACAAAAGATCCCGCAAGAGAGTTCACTCACCAGGTAGAGACAGACAGACACACACACACACACGTAGAATAGCAAATAACATTATAATGTGTTTGCATGTATTTGTGTCTGTTGCTGTGTTTAGTTTATCCCCTTTTTTCATGTGTCTGTTTGTTGTTATGACTCCATCAACAGACCAGGGCAAAGTCGGTCTGTCCTGCTACTACTACATGCTACTTGACTATGTCTGGAAGCCATGGCTGCTGCCCTCAACATGCTGTAAGTGTTTGTGTGTTTTGAATGAGGGCTATGTCACTGTGCACACTCTAATTTGTTTGACAAATGTGCAATGTAATGCATTAATACAGGAACTAATCATCATTATTGTCGTTTTTAATAATAGTCTTGAATTTTGAAGTTTAGCCATGTTTACCATTATGTTGGTGGTAATGTAAATAATGTGTTGAATATATGCCAAACTGAGCATAATCATAATTTAGTTCTTTAGTTCTAAAATCTTATTTTCTATTTACAGAAACTGAAACCCTCACAAATAAACTGATATCAATAATTGGTGATAACATAACATTGAATGTGATGGTGGCAAGGGTGCCTTCATAAGGTAATTATCATTTTTGTTTGAACACCTGATTGACTTACCAACTTATTTTTTAATGTTTGATTTTTATCTTAATCAACAATAACATAATGTATAGCAATTGCTGTTTTATTTTTTTAGGTGCCATCCAGCAAGTCCCAGCCTGGAGCCAGAGGCTGGCACTGCACGTCAGATGGGGGAGGATCTATGTTAGGCATCAGAAAGGTGGTTTAAGCAAGAAGGAAAGAGCTTCTGCAGACAGTGTTGCAATTAGGTATGATACTTTTGGAAATTGATCTTAATGCCTTAATTAAAAAAAAATTAGGAAAAATCCAACCTTTAAGGACAGCAATTTTCTTTGTGTATCGTAAATAAATAAGTGTTCCTTAAAGGTTGGATTTTCTCGTTTTTTTTTATTAAGGCATTAAGATCAGATGATTTTTAAATGTATGTGTATGCTAAGGTTATGTAAACTTATGAGCACAACTGTAATACATATCTCCATTACTTCTAACTATTGCACCTGACGTCTAGGCTGCTATTGTGGGTTTGCTTTTATTTGTCACACAAGCTGAGTTAATTATATTCACGGACAGGGTCAATTGTAACATATACTTTCTTTCTCTTTTTACAGACACCTGACTTTTACTGCCAAAGGGACCATCAGAGCACCTTTCCCTACCATCTATACCAGAAGAGTACGGACAAGGGCCCAAAATGTTTTAAAGGACGTTGCACGCCCAGACCATGGACTGTTTAAACCACTGTGGTCAAGCAGAAGTCTCTGTTCTCACTCGAGGCAGGTCATTGAGAGTGTCACTGCGTAAGCCCCCTACTGCAGGCGAGAAAGCCATGTTGATTTGAATATTGATTGATAAATACAATAAAGGCCATGTAACAAATTTTATTGCCTGTCGTACAGTATATTTTTCATGGTAAAGTAAAATAAGTCATTGGGATTTAGCAGGTGTAAGTAAATAATGTAATTAAGTGTGTAAAATTAATGTGAAATATTATTTAAGTTAAAGATGCACAATAAGCTCAGTGATGGTTATGTACTATCTCACATTTAAAACCATTACATAAATCACCATATATAAATCACATGATTAATTTTAAAAATAAAGGCATAAAGCCTATCGAAAAGCAAATAAAGGCATACACATAAATGCCTGCAAAATTAGCTGTGTCTGGCAGTATATGGGCTGTATATGCGTAGTCCCATGTTTGACATATCAGGGGGTATATGGGAACAAGAACAAGAGGTGTCCGGGGTCATATAAGTAGCTAATACTTGAAACATGGATCATATCAGGTGAGAATATGAAGTCTGGATATCTTGCATGTCGTCGCAGTCCCATTCAGGACTTTTGATATGCTCCTGATATGGCAATTGGCACTAAAATATCAGGAGCATATCAACCAATATATTTCCTGATATTACGCATATCAGGAAATATATCACTATGAATATTCCCTGATTCAGAGCCTTTTCACCCAGTGTTGAGGAACTGAGTCCAGCCAGTTAGTGGGACAGCCACCTGGTCTGTGTCTATGTAAACTGTTCCTGTTCCTTGTGTCTGGAAACTGTGTGTGTGTGTGTGTGTGTGTGTGTGTGTGTGGGTGTGTGTATGAATATCAGTGCTGTGAGTTGACACACCCCTGAGCTGTGACGGGAATATCACTGCTAGAACTGCAGAACTGTGCAGAACAAGGATCCGTCGAAGCTTGGGCAGCACTTTCACAGCCCAGAGTAAATGGCCCAGTGTAGAACACGGAACACAGAAGACAGAACACGGCGGGCGGAACACAGGGGAGCCTGAATAATTCAGCTCTTTGGTGATCCTGAGTAAATGCTGCTGCAGCATTAAGAATGTAGGAACTGGAGATGGGCTGGAGATGGGCTGTATATGGGGCGGGACTTTAACAAACACACACACACACACACACACACACACACACACACAGACAGACACACACACACACACACACACACACACACACACACACACACATATACATACATACATACATATGCACGCACACACGCATGCACGCACACACACACACATACACACACACACACACACACACACACACACACACACACACACTCAGAGCTGTGCTACCACTCTAAAAGACTACGCTTGTGACTGTGATGATCTGCAGTCCCAGTGTGTGTAAAGGGGCTCAGGCCTGTGATGCTCCACACACACACACAGTCTCTTACACGTACACTGAAAGCTAAGGGACTCTCCTGTCCTCATCTCCACTCCTCTTTACATGAAAGAGACAGGACAGAACCCTCCTCTCCTCCTCTCTTCCTCTCTCCTCTTTAGATAGATAGATAGATAGAAAGATAGATAGATAGATAGATAGATAGATAGATAGATAGATAG
>NC_055960.1:35362787-35390287 GCF_018492685.1 Alosa sapidissima
TGCTGTGCTGTGCTGCACTGCATTGATGCTATGCTATGCTGTGCTATGCTGTACTGCACTGCATTGATGCTATGCTATGCTGTGCTGTGCTGTGCTGTACTGTACTGCACTGCATTGATGCTATGCTGTGCTGTGCTGCAATGAGTTGTGCTGTGCTGCAATGAGTTGTGTTGTGCTGTTGTGTGCTGTGCTGCACTGAGTTGTGCTGTGCTGTGCCGCGCTGCATTGCACTGTGCTGTGTTGTGCTGTGCTGCACTGAGTTGTGTTGTGCTGTGCTGTGCCGCGCTGCATTGCACTGTGTTGTGTTGTGCTGTGCTGCACTGAGTTGTGCTGTGCTGCAATGAGTTGTGTTGTGCTGTTGTGTGCTGTGCTGCACTGAGTTGTGCTGTGCTGTGCCGCGCTGCATTGCGCTGTGCTGTTGTGCTGTGTTGTGCTGTGCTGCACTGAGTTGTGTTGTACTGTGATGCGTTGCGCTGTGCTGTTGTGCTGTGCTGCACTGAGTTGTGTTGTGCTGCGTTGCGTTGCGCTGTGTTGTGCTGTGCCGCGCTGCATTGCGCTGTGCTGTTGTGCTGTGCTGTGTTGTGCTGTGCTGTTGTGATGATGTGCTGTGCTGGACAGACTGAGGATGCTTTTAGTCTGTGGGAAGCGCGAGAGACAAGACACATCATGTCATAAATAGACGGCAAAGTCTTGGCTCAGCTTCTTGAAAGTTTGGGGGGGGGTGTGTGTGTGTGTGTGGGGGGGGGGGGTGCTCAGTGGGTTGGAGGGGGAGGATACCAGAGGAGACTTTCTCTCTGTGTGTCAAGATGACCACCCCCAAGACACTGGGCCAAAAACAGAGCAGCTGAAATGAGAGATGGCGTGCGTGAGCTACAGGAAGTCATGGATGGAGCGCGGAGGAAAAGGGACGGACAGGACAGGCAGGATAAAATGGCCGCCCAGGATATATGCAGCTCCTGGTTACCATGCTGTCAGCAAAGCCAGCGGCTCCGTTTCCTGTGCCTGAGTGTCCATCGGGAGTTGCATAACTCCCAGACTAAGGGTGTTGGTCTGGGGTCTCCTGGAGCCACAGAGGACACACTGCACCTCTGGCTACCGACAGACAGGCCATAAAACACATCAAACACGCTTGAACCAGATATGGGCAGTGGACAATGGTGAGCTAATCGACAGAGTTGACAGAGGTGATGGAGCCGTCATTCCCCACCCAGCCCGCTGGACCTTGCTTGCAGAACCAGAGCAGAACCAGAACCAACTGGCTCCATCAACAGTTTAGTCCATTGCGAGATAATACTGCTAAAACTACAAATGTAATGGTGGCCAACAGCTTAGCCCATTGCGAGATAATACTGCTTAAACTACAAATGTAATGGTGGCCAAAGACAGGACCCAGAACCAGAAGTACACAATTAGGTGTTTTTTAATACTGTGTTTATTTTCCTGTGTGTTCTGGTTGTAGTATTCTATGAAAGAGGATGCAACATAAATATATGTGTCATTATAACATTGCTGAAGCAGCAAATCTACTGTAATGGTGGCCTAGGATCTGCACAATACTGCATATTTCTATGAGGACAACAGCTACGGTTTCATAATGTGCAGGACTGCCTATACATACTACATACTGTACAGTAGATCACTCTATCTCCCTCTTCCTCTTCACCTCCTTCTCCCTCTCTCTCTCCCCCCATCCCCTCCTGTGGCTGTGTGTGTGTGTGGAGGGTCAGTGAGTGAGTGGAGGGGCACTCCCTCTTTGTTCAGTACAATGTGTTCTGTGGCGGCTGCCTGCCTCTGCTGCTGCTGTTGGAGTGGGTGGGGAGGGGGGGGGGGGTCTGGGGGATGGTGTGTGTGTGTGTGTGAAAGGGGGGTGAAATATGCCGACTCATCACAATAAAGCTGCCAGTGTTTTCATTACAGCTGTGCAACTATACTGTATGTGTGTGTGAGTGTGTGTATGTATGCGTATGGGGTATGTGTGTATTGGATTAAAAGGGGGACAAGTTTGTGTATGTGTGTGAGAGCTTGTATTGATGGTGAGAGTCAGGTTTGTCTATGTTTGTTTTGGGGGAAAAGGTTGAGGTTGGCAGGTTGGCGTGTGTGTATGTGTGCGTACTGTATGTGTGTGTGATGTGTGTTTGGGGGAGAGGAGGAGGGGTAAAGGGAAAGGGTCAGGTTTGTGTATGTGTGTGTGTGTGTGTGTGTGTGTGTGTGTGTGTGTGTGTGTGAGCAGAAGGCGGTGCACTCGATGGGCCATGTGAAGACTCCTTATGTAATCGCCGTCATAACACTGCAGTCTGGCCAAGAGAGATTGTGGGAGGAAAGTGCTTGGAACAAGGCGTTTTTTACAGCCTCCTTTACTGTAAGCCTCAGGTGGCGAGTGTCGCGAAACCATCAAAGCAGTGTCACGTTCTGGAACCTACAGGTCAATATGCTGATGTGGTAACAATATCTAGAGTTAGCAGGACAAGTTAACAGGACAAAGATGTTGCTCCGAGGTCATGGCAGAAAGGGAGGGCTTTACACTCGTACTTTGTGTGCCTTCTGTGTCTGTGTTCCACACCTGTCATTTCTGCTGTTTACATTTTCCAACGCCTCTGTCTGTTCTATCACGTGAATCATCATTGATCACTGAACTGAATTTTCCTTGAATTTCCCCTTGGGGATCAATAAAGTATCTATCTATCTATCTATCTATATATATATATTTATATATCTATCTATATATCTATCTATCTATCAAAACAAAAAAATACAACTTATGCCACTTCACCCTTTAAACATCAGATTCTGTCATATTGTCATTAGTCCTAAATGTTTAGGTTGCATTGCTAAAATATATATAGAAAAAAATGATTCTGTCATAATGTCTCAAGCTTTCACAGGTCAACAAGGGGCAGGAACAGACAGACTATGAATGACGTTTCAGTTATTTCTCAATGAAAACAAGATGTTAATCCAAAGAAATAAATAGTAGTTTTGGATGTTTGACAGGGAATGTTGATCATGTTATGTCATAGAGCAGGATCATGTCTTAAAACCTTGGGTTGTTGTTTCTGGCAACAGGTAAAGTCGTTTCTGGGTGTCGCATAAGCAGATTTGGCAGCCTGCAATCGCAGGCCTACTGTGAGAGTCATCAGAGCAGCTCTGACTATCATTAGGCTACAGCGCCCTCTAGTGTCTGATCTATGTGGCTTAAGAGTAGGGTTATCAAACTGGGCATGCCCACAGACTTTGAAGTTATATATATATATATATATATATATATATATATATATATATATATATATATATATATATATATATATATATATATATATATAAAACAACGGTTCCCAAACATTTTTCCCCGTGTATGACCACATACATCCTGACTCGGCCCGACACATAAAAAACATAACACATTCTATTGACGCATTCCAGGCATCATGTTTAATTAGCCGTCCTATAACAAAATCAAAATGTGCAACTGGTCTATGAGCTCTCACTAAAAAAAATACAGTGTGGAGAACAACATTATCAAACAAAAAGAACAAACATAGGCTTAAGATTTTAAAAATATATATTTTTAACACCTTTCCGACATTGCCCTTTTCCTCTCGCGTAGGCCTGCCCTCTAGTGGCAGCTTGCGTACCACAGCTTGGGAATCCCTGATCTAATATAAGGTTCTATAATAGAATATAGGACATTGGGTATGAGTGATCCAGTTACAGTCACAAACAAAAATAATATAAAGTAACCAACAACTCAAAGCACAATTTTAACAAAGTCAAATTATTATTATTATTTTTAAAAACAGGGCCTGTTGTTTCAAAACACTACATGCCATCAACTCTTCAGACAACTCTACACCACACCAGAATTCTTCAGATCTTTTGCAAAATAAAACGTATTAGAAAAAAGTATTAGAGGATTTAGAGTACAAGAATATACTCACCAAACACACCACACAAGACCAAGCCTGTACACTGAGGATTTTTCTCTCCACATTGTAAAATTCAGTACATCTATCCATTTCCAAATGCTGCATTTAGCACTGGAAATCCGAGCAGAACATAATTTCTAAATATGCAGGGAAAGAGCAGTGAAAACATTTTTGGAGACAAAAAAGGTAGGCTACATAAAAAAGTTCCCCAAATCTCATATGATACATCCATTTGGTCCTTGTCTTTGTTCACGTGCTCCTCCAGGTCTACCTCTTTCTCCTCCTCACCCTATTCCTGTTCCTCTACCTTGCATTTTACAGTGAGGACTGATTGTTGATTTTACAGTCAGGCACCTTTGGGCCCTATCGTAGCCTACACGGCACAAGGCTTGTTCTTATCTAGCCAATTCAGTGATGAATTTTCGCCATTCGCTCCACTTTACAGTAATTAAACATTGCGCCCAGGGATGTGTCAATTAACGAAACAGGTGTGGTCTGGTGCATGATTCAAAAATCGCAATCTTACACCTCCAAAAATCATTACGCCACTGACTGAGAAAAACCTGGTCTAAAGCGAAAGGCACACAATGAAGACACACCTTCACTAGATGTAAGCAGCCCTTGGCAACAAGTCCCAAATAACTTGTATGCAGGATAAATATCGTTAGGATTTTTATTCAGTCATTCGAATATTATTGGGGTAAGTTTTCAGGCTATGTTTTCAATTGTAACCCCTTGTCAATCAATAGTGAAAGTAAATAACTGTAGAACTGTTTTGTCGTTGCCTATAAGATCACGGAGAAGTTAGTTTCACTTTGCCTATGAGTTCAAGTAATAGGCGAGTGCAGATCTATGCATGTAGGCTATGCTCTGCTAGTCACACACAGGTTTTAGTAGGCTAAAGCAAGGTTTAGTCATTCAAATGCACTGACTGTCAAAAACTGTTTGATGTCGCCTGCTATTAATAGGAATGGCAGATGTCACTCTCATTGGTTTAAAGGATGTTACACTCAAAACAGACCCACGACTGATTAAAGGTTGTATCAGCAATTTCAGGCCCAAAAAACATAAATGATCACATTCATATAATCTTTCCTAACGATCCGCTAGCTGTCTGCCCGCATAAGCGTCTCTGTAGGCACCCTAGGCTCCGAGATCTGTACACAAAAACAATTGCTACCAACAAGGATTGGCAACCCACTCAAAAGCAAAAGAAAGTGTTTCAACCAATAACTGACGAGATGCGCATTTAGGAGAGTTTTAATTGCACGGAAGGGAGTAGCGAACTAGCTCTCTGTTTTGTTTGAACATCAACAGAAGTGACGTATCCCCACTATTGCTGATACAACCTTTAAGAAACATAAGAACAACCCTTTCGAACAATGCGCCTGGCCTCTGATCACAAAATCACGCCGTTTAGCGAATGTGGACTGGACACTCCTTAAAGGAGAACTCCGGTGTGATATTGACCTAAAGTGTGTTGAAACATGATACCGAGTGTGAACGTATGTCTCATAGCCCATCTCGGCTTGTCCCCTGCACTCCAAAATCTGGCGCTAGTTAGCCGATGCTACCAACAGCTTTTTCAATGGTGGTGCTTCAGCATCGGGCTAGCCATGCAAATAAATCACTGGAAGAAACTGGAATCCATGCATTTCCACTGAATTATTTTTGGAATCTGATCCCTTATCATACCTGTTCATTCTTACTCATCGCTCGACTTATCATGACTAAATTCAAGATGGCTGCAAACGCTAAACTTTGTGAAGATACTATCTGCATAAATCGTCTTGTAAGTAAACTACCAGTGCTTTTTCAAAGTTCTTAATGTCTCGTTTTAAATGTCAGGGCCCTCGGAAGTCTACCAATGAAGTGTGGAGATACATTGAGCCTCGTAAATGGTGTAAAACAGTGATTTATTTGCATGGCTAGCCCGATGCCGAAGCACCACCATTGAAAAAGCTGTTGGTAGCATCGGCTAACTAGCGCCAGATTTTGAAGTGCAGGGGACAAGCCGAGATGGGCTATGAGACATACGTTCACACTCGGTATCATGTTTCAACACATTTTAGGTCAATATCACACCGGAATTCTCCTTTAAACTTTGCATCTCTGACCTGGCGTTTCCGATCAATAAAGCCCAAGTGTCTTTACATTTCATGGGTGTGGTATTTTGGAAGACAGTGCCTTGAAAGAAGAAAGGACATTATCTTAAATTTCTGTCTAAGGTATACATGTTGTATAGTGTTTTGCAAATCAATATGTGTTTTGCAAAAAGGTGTGATGCTGACATTGTGCTCATAGTTATCTGGTAGCAAATCTGGTTTCGCTACCCGTGGAATACTTTGGATTTTAGTGTAAAAAATAGAATAGTTTTTCAATGATGCCAGATCTCAAATGCTAGAGCTGTATAAGGCTCTGTCAAATACATGCTTCTTCTGCCATCTTGTGGGCAAAAGTGGAAAATACGAAGTGTACAATGACACCTGTTGGAGTTGTCTATCAGGCAGTAAAATAAATATCCGACCAGAGTTCATTGAGTTGTTATATTGTGTTGAAAATAAATTATTTCCTTGGTAATTGTAATCGTAATTGGTAAACAGTGGGCCTATACATGTATGTAATACAGAAATTACTTTTTTGCCAAAGTCGGTTTTGCCATTGTCTCGCAATGTAGCTGATCCGAGTAGGCCTAGGCTACAGGCCTGCAATAACTCGTAACAAAAGCAATAACAGCCACGTTCATTTTACAAAGTCTACTTTGAGCCTACTTTAACTGTGTACAAATAGATGGATAGATGGATATATATGGTTATGTTTATGCATTTGGCAGACACCTTTGTCCAAAGCGACACACACATACAAAACAACATAATAATTATGATAGATAGATGGACATATATATATATATATATATATATATATATATATATATATAGAGAGAGAGAGAGAGAGAGAGAGAGAAATAAATAAACTGTCAATCCTGAGAGGGAAATAACTGCTATGTCATAGGCTAAATCAAAACAACAACAAGGTCGGTAATCATACACGAAATACATAAATGATATACAATCATCTGGATAATTTAGCTGATCGTTTCAAGGGGAAAGATGACATCGGAAACATAGAGACCAGTTTGTAGGCTATAGTGTTAGTTTGGATTAACCTTCTCCTTTAAGAAGTGGCTCGTGCATTCCTATCAGGGGCATGACGTCAGGAGAAAAAAAACTGCCCAGACACTTCGGAAAGTAGCTTGCTAGCTAGATAGCCGAAGGACAGTGTGTGCGTCTGTCGGTGTTGGAGGTCTCACTTTGTCGTGTTGTAAACAGTGTTTTCCTTGTTTATCTTTTATTCTATAGCAAGTGAAACCACCACACGTTCTTTTTAACACCTGCTTTTACGAGAGCGGCCAACAGAGGAAACGTAAGGCGTTTTTCCTCAGGCGGGAATCGGTGAATTGACCCTCGAAATGGATATTAGCTAGCTAGCTTGTTCGCTAACTTCTGAAAAGCGACTCGCTAGCCTAAAAGGACCACGGGTTTCGAGTCTCCTTGTGCGCTTAGATTTTATCAAGTTATCATTTGTAAAACTATCCTTTGTTTTCATACGCATCGAGGTTTTTTTTTAACTCTTTGGCTGATATTGACCTGTAGGGTACAACTTAACTTAAGACAAGCCCACCGCGTAGAGAAGAGGTAAGAGGTGTCTCCTTGTCTCCTCTAGCCATTCACAATGATGTCGAACCCGCCGGTATTCCCGAACCCACAACAACAGCAGGGTCTACAACAGAACATGCAGTTTCATGTCAAGCCCACCCTTCAGATCAAGAAAAATGCCATTACGGATGACTACAAGGTCACAAGCTCGGTACTCGGACAGGGCATTAATGGCAGGGTCATAGAAATATTCCAGAAGAAAACAGCAGAGAAATTCGCACTCAAGGTAAGTTTGTGGCAAGCCAGACAATTTTGTGGAACGTAACGTTAGCTCATGTCTCTTTATGTCCTTGACTGTAACGATACTGGCAAAGTTGTGTCTATTCATTATGTTGCACTTGGCGTTAAGGCACCTGATCATAATTTCGCGAGGCAATATTAAACATTAACGTCCACGTAAGAGTCCCATTTGTCTACGGCGGTGTAGGAAACACCTGCCACACGCACACGCGCGCTTTTAATGTGGACATTTGGACATTGTCATCCTTTTTACATATAACGTTAACTTATCACACAATGACCACACAGGTTAGCGTCACATTCCCTGACCAAAAATGGGTTGTATATGGGTTGTATGCTATGCCAACATCATACAGACTTTGGTAGGCCAGATGTTCTTGGTTAATCAGTAACGTTAGTCGGAATAAAGGTGTCCTGTCCGCTTGAGTGCTGCCATTCAGAAACAATGGAAGCGTGCTCACTCTTGATATCAGATTGATCATCAACTGATTGTTTTGAAACACAGGGTTCGCCAAAGATCAAAAAGCTACTAAGCTTAACTTGTAAACCTTTTAGTGTTATTTTGTATTGTGTGAGTGTGTGTTCCCTTCTTCTGAGAGGACATTAGCGTAACTCAATCTCACCTGAAAGCATTACGCAATCAGAGTAATTCTGATCCTGGCATTGTCCGTGGGAGATTGTGAGCTCATTGTGATCATACTGGAATACTTATTAGGGAAACAAAGTCATATCCAGACAGGTAACTCTTAATGGTACGTTACGCCAAACACTTCAGATCCTTTTGAGGTCTGTATGTTTTTCTCCGACTGGAATGATTGTTTGGCATATTTGTTTATGTGCCCTGCTGTCTTTGGCGAGCCAGGGATGAACACGATAACCTCACGACTCCCAGGGTGCTGTGGCCCAAAGGTCGCAGAGTTCTGACGCAGGCTTTCAATAATATTATGATGTCGAATATTTGACTACAAAGTCAGCAGTGATACACAGGTCAGCCTGCTTTTCCCACGCATCGCGATGGTTTCACCGGGTAACAGACTGTAGCAGTGGCCCTTCTCTTGTTTTGACCCCATCACGCTTAGTCATGCTAGATGTCAGTGTTTAAAACAACAAACAGCCCCGTAGTCATTGCCCCCAACTTACATCACTGAGCTTGCATCAGATAGCATACTAAGCCTGTCTGTTGGTAAACATGAGCGGCCCTCTTTGTATCATGAATACCAGTGAATAATACTTTGTATTATTACTTTTGAACTGTTGGTCCACTTAACAAGACTGCCATTTAAAGAACATGCTCAGAAACGAGCTAGAATTATTGTATTGGTGACTTTATAAAACTCTGAATGTTAGTTTCATCAGCCATCACCCTGCCAGGCTTGTATTGCCGTGGAAATAGTAGGTTTGAGATTTGAATATATGGACTCCTCTCATTATGCAGCCCTTTGTTGGAACTAAAACAAATCTCAGGCGATATTCAAATCAGAAGAGAGCAGGAGATAGCCGTGAGATTTGAAACAATCAAAGGTCATAAAAAACCCACATTTGCTTTGTTTGTTTCTCATAGGTCAGACCAATAGTATTTTTGTGGACACACACACACACACTTTCACCCACCTCCACTGCATGACAGCTTCTTTCAGCCTCCCTCCTGTATGATCTCCATTGCCCTGAGTTACCACATCCCAGTGGCAGCTGTGGTGGATTTGCGGTCGGAGCCTACGGTTCCAGGGAGTACACACTTTTGGTCTCACTGCTCCCAGTGATTCCACACATGCAGTCTCTCTGTCTCCAGTGTTGGAAACAAGTGGGTTTTCCAAAGTTTCATGTTTTTGTTGTGTGTGTGTGTGTGTCAGTGTGTTTGTGTGTGTGTGTCATTCTAAACCATCTATTACTGCGTCCATAGTGGCCAAGTTACAAAGTTCTGTGGCTGCGCCCAATGCTGTTTTTCTTGTCTGGCGATGTTAAGTGTTTTTTTTTTATTGGTTATTTGGCATTTTAATTCCGTTAACTGTACTGGAGTTCTCAGCGTCACAGCTCTGAGTAGTATTTTAATTTTAGACTACGGTCAGAGTTTATGGCTCTGCGTACGGCCCCCTTCACTGGCCGAGATCTGTTCTCTCCGAGTACACTTCCTGTTAGTTATCTGGCATCTTTATTTTATTTTTATTTTATTTGTCCTTTATTTCACCAGGTGAGTCCCATTGAGATCTTGCGTCTCTTTCTCAAGGAAGCCCTGAAGTGAACACTTAGTACTGTACCATAGCGTATTTCAGATTCTTTCCTCTCATTGGCTCGTGTTTTGTTGCGGCTTGTCGTAGTAAAGGGCTACGTATACCCGCGCCGACATGATGCGGTGCACTCCGCTTCCGACATTCCATTCCATTAGATTCCATTGCTCTCAATAGAACTCCGCACAGCAGCATCGCACTTTGCCGCTGCCCCCGCAGCCATATAAATTACGATTCGGTTCTATTTTGTCGGCGCCACTCCATGAAATCGCTCCATTTTTCATTTAGGGTTTGCCAGTTAAAAACTTGGGCGCTGATGTGCATGGCAAAGTGACCGCACACTCATGTAGGCGCCCATGTCCACAGCCCTTAAAGCAACACCAAAGAGTTTTTTGTACCTTAAAATAATGTTTCCAAAATTGTTTCAGTGGTTCATCAACTTGTAACAGGGTGAACGGCACTTCTGCATTCACTTCACGGCCCTCTATCGGCTATAACCGCACTATGTAAGTTTGCCAGATTGGGTAGCGGATCTGTAGTTCGATGGAATGAGACATAAGAAACTACAAATTTGACTTGCATGATGTCGCAATACATCGTACTTTCATAAAATCATGCAATATTTTCTACCTTGTCTATGGACATCGTTATTTGCAAAGTCGTTGCTGGATAAACAAATAGCATGCATGCGACAGAGGAAAAGTTCTTTGGTGTTGCTTTAAGTCATGGCTGCCCCCAACCTGAAGCCAGTATTGATTGCGAGACTGTTACTATTGATCACATGGGAGAGTAAGCAGCTGTTGATGATTGCCTCTTTAGGCTGCAGCAGGTGATGGGCTGTGATAGTATTGTCTTCTGACTAGGCCTATTCTTCCATTGCTGTGGTTGTTTGTCTGCATAGTCTGTGTGTGTGTGTGTGTGTGTGTGGGAGGGGGAGGGAGAGGAAGATTGTCGTGTGTGGGTGGGTGGTGTCCAAGCATCACTCATCCCTGTGTGTGTGTGTGTGTGTGCATGCCAGTGTTTGCATGTGTGTATGTATGCTAGTATTTGTGTGTGTGTGTGTGTGCTAGTGTACTGTGAGAGGGGGGCTTCTATCTCTTTAAGTGTGACAGCGGTGATGCCATGGGCCAGACAGGTCCCCTGTCATCATGTGTAAAGCCCTGCGTCTCCAGTGTCAGTGTTGGCTCCCCTGAACATATCGTCACCTTAGCCCAAGCTGTTTTTAGCCCCACTACTCACCACCTCACACTCGCTGTGCTGGGCTTACTCTGTGTGTGTGTGTGGTCATGATGAGAGAGTGTGACTTTGTGTATGTATGCATGCATGTGTGTGTCTTTGTGCCTGTGTTCTTGTGAGAGAGAGTGTGTTTATGTGTGTAGTTGCATTTGTGTGTGTGTAGTTGCATTGATGTGGGTGTGTATGTGGTTAGAGGCTGAGACGTCCTCTAATGCTGTACAGGAAATCAACCCACCTTCTCCCCCTCCGTATCCCCTCCCTTTGCCTCAGCCTTAGGTTCCACTACCGCTTTATCACCATCTGAGTGCCTGTCAGTCACACACACACACACGCATGTCACCCCCCAGGAGAAACAGAAACTGTATACTTCAGGCTCTACTTGGCCTAAAGCACCTCCGCTTTCAAGTACACAAGGGCAGAGGACTCTCACTAGTAGCCTACACAAGGGCAGAGGACTCTCACTAGTAGCCTACACAAGGATAGAGGACACTCACTAGTACACAAGGGCAGAGGACTCTCATTAGTAGCCTACACAAGGGCAGAGGACTCTCACTAGTAGCCTACACAAGGATAGAGGACACTCACTAGTACACAAGGGCAGAGGACTCTCACTAGCGGAGTCACTGCAGGTAAGCATTTTTCAGCGACTCTGCTGGTGTCTATGAAGTAGATAAAAGTGCACACAAGTATACAAGCCCCTAGGACATACACTAGTTGAACAGGTGCACACCTTTATGTGCTGCAGTCTGATTCACTTAGCCCCTTAAGTGAGCTTTATTAAATGTTCCTGCGTTTTCACGTGTCCTCTGTAATCAAATGTTCCTGCCTCGAAGCAGGACTGTGAGGTGAGGCTGCGGTGTGTCCTCAAATCGCAACCGGAGCTTCGCTCTCGAAGAGCGATCAGCGTGGGATTGGTGTTTGGCACAGCAGGCACCGCTTTAAAGTGTGAATGAGCAAGCGAGGGAGGAGCAATCAATATGGTCCTTCTTCAGGGTATTGTTTTAAAACGATGTGAGATGCGCTGGTTTTTGGTCTGCCCTCCCCCTCACTGAGGACCGACTCTCACTTGCTGTCTGGCAGGAGGAAGAGGAGGAGGAGGAGGGCTCGGATGTCTCTTCTTAATGGAGTGTTTTGGAAGGCATCCAACTCCTCTTGTCCTCTCTCTCTCCCATAGTCTTTCTTTCTTTCTTTCTTTCTTTCTTTCTTTCTTTGTCTCTTTCTTTCTCTTTCTTTCTCCTTCTTTCCTCTTGTTTCTCCCCCTCCTCTCCTTTCCCCTCATCACTTTCTCTCCTCTCTTTCCTTTTCTCGTTTTCCATCTTGGCTGGCAGACAGTGCAGCTGTAGGAGTCCTCCTCCTCCTCCCCCTCTCCTCCCCTCCCCTCCAGGGTTCGAGTTATGATTTCATCTCTGTGGGGGTCCCTAAAAAAAAAAACTTGTGCGTGCACTCACACACACACACACGCACACACACACATTGTATGCATGCTTAAACTGATCTACCGCTACAGTCACAGTAGAGCTAGCAGGCATCTGTACTGCTATGCCGTTACCTGGAGCTAATTTTTGTGTTTTGGTAGTAAAACCGAAACGTGTCAAGTCTGAGCATGATGTCATTAAGCAGCCTCTTTTTGGGTGGCATGGTAGCCAGCTGTGTTCAACTTTATTAAAATTATGGATCTTTATTTTAAAAATGAATGAATGAAAATCTTCTTTGGATCAATGGTCGTGACGTGAGCTCTCATTGATAGTTTGCACTCATAGTGCCATATAGCCATGCTGCATTCACGATGCTGTAGGCCTACTACACGTTCGTGTAGGCTACTCCTATTACTCGTCATGTCAAGCTATATATCTTTATTGTCAATATTACTCCGTATGTGGAAGGGAAAATAGCTTTATTTGCAATTCAAATATTATACTGCTGCATTTTCAGAGACCCCCACAGATATTTGAGTTAACTACTTTCATCGGAGCCAGTCCTCAATCTATGACAGTTTAGCTCCCACCCAACTCGAACAATGCTCTCCTCTCCTCTCCTCTCCTCCCCTTCCAGGCTGCTGCCCTAGCTGATTAGCTCATTGTTTCAGTGTCCCCCTGCCAGCCAGCTTCTCTCTGGAGAATGGGCCTTTTACAGGATCCAGGTGTCATTGTCGTCCTCGGGTGCATTGATTCTTATTGATGCAGATCTATGGCTTAATGAGAGTGTGTGGCTATTCACACACAGACACAGACAGACAGACTCACAGACAGACTCACAGACAGATTCACAGACACAGAGACACACACAGACAGACACACACACACACACACACAGACAGACACACACAGACACACACACAGATAGACTCACACAGACACACACACACACACACAGACGGACCTATTACAGCTCTTGTGGTTGGTGGTCTTTCTCGCCTCGCCATATGTGCCATATGGCCACCCGCGCACCATTAATAAACATTTCTCTCGCTCTCGCGCTCTTGGGCTGGTGCCAAGTCCTGAAGGGAAGGACTGGGCTCTGGCTGGGTCGTGGTGGCTGAGAGGCCTGCTGTATGTGCTGTTCAATAATCCAATGCTGTTCAGGTTCATTGTTAAAGAGTGTTTCAGTTTCGGCCATGAGCGGTTACCCATTAGCCTGAAACCTTATTACAGGACAGGACTTCTCAAACCTCATGGTTAGTAGCACATCTTATATTCTCATGGGAGAAGTAGTACATCTTATATTCTCATGGTTAGTAGTACATCTTATACTCTCATGGGAGAAGGGCGTGAGTGACTTAGGGTAACTTGCCCCAGTCACCGTTTATTTATGGGTGGTTTTGCATTATTTTGTGGAATTTCAGATGTGTGATGATTATGTTGGCGTTGCCCCATAGCCAATGGGAAGGATGTTGGCTGAAATCTCATCACGTCCAGCGTTCAACATAATTGATGGCCAGTTGCCCCTCGGGCCTGAAAAAGACAAGTCGGCCAAGTTGGTTGGCCAGTCACTGGCCCTCTGCCAGTCACCATCACGAGTCAGTTTAGTTCACCTGTGATGCTAAATGGTTGAGCTAAGCATGTGAGGCTTCTAAAGCAAAGAGGGAGCGTGTGTGTGTGTGTGTGTGTGTGTGTGTGTGTGTGTGTGTGTGTGCGCTGGATTTGAATTTCCCCTTGGGAATCAATAAAGTATCTATCTATCTATCTATCTATCTATCTGGACATACTGACATCTTTCTGTGGAAGGCTGGAACCCTGACCGGTTGCCCATCATAAATCGTTTCTGAGGGAAGTGTTTTCCATCCCAGCTGATCTGGGTGGACCATCTTCTCATTGCTTCAGTAGTGTAGAAACTGGAGACCAGTGATCTGGGTGGACCATCTTCTCATTGCTTCAGTAGTGTAGAAACTGGAGACCAGTGAGAAGGAAGTTGAAATCTCCCACAGGATGTTCCAACAGGAATGCCTGGGTGTGTGTGTGTCTCTAGTGGCTTGCTCAAAGGATTGCCTGGTGTGTGTCTGTGTCTCTCTCTTGTGGCTCTCTCAAAGGAATGTCTGGTGTGTATGTGTAGGTGTGTGTTAGTGTATATGTGTGTGTGTGTGCCCCGGAGCTTTGTTTGGACTTGCGAGCCAGGGAGCGAGTGAGCGAGCGAGCCAGGGAGAGGGAGAGGTCCAGTCTCGACGGAAACCTTCTCATCTCCAGACTGGAACAGAGCGCCCTGGGCTATGGCAGGAAACCACAGCCGAGGAGGAGCATCAAAGCCCCACTTAACCCCTGACCGGCCAGTCTGCCCAACGTGGGTGTGGGATGTTTTGGCGGAGGCTTCTGCTCTGTTTGTGTGTGTGTGAGAGTGAGGGAGGGAGGGAGAGAGAGAGGCTACGGACCCCGATGCTGCTCTGAGGGTGTGAGCTCATCTGTGGGTGAAAAATGCCAGAATGATGATTGGGTTTAATGCGTAGGTTAGTCACACACAACACTCACACACAACTCTCATCAACACTTACACTAGCACACACCAACACACGTTCACACCCATCCTACCATTGTGGAAAGTAGTGTTGCACGGTGTATCGATACTAAAAAGGTATCACGATGCCTTCACGTAAAAAACGATACGATTTCAGACGTTTTTAGAATCGATACTTTATTAAAATAATAACGTTCTGTGTCTGTGTGAACTGCTGCTCTCACTGCTCCTTGCACGCATCTAGGCAAGTGGGCGTGTCAAGCAGGCAGCTCTGAGTGAGTGAGTGCGCAGCCAACGTCAACACAGTTCTAGGCCTTGTGGATTAAACAAAAGGTGCAGTGAAATCTGCAACTATTTCGGATACATCGCGAATAGTGAAGGCAAGCCATCAGGTACACAGAGGCCCGTTTGTAGCAGTAGGCTACGCATGGAACTTGGCTAAACACCTCACAGACATATCCCAACATTTTTAAAGAGTTCAAAGAGCGACAGGTTAACGAATATGCTATAGAAAACACGACTACATGGTTAGTGCCAAGTTCTTCTCTTATGTTTTAGTCTAGCCTAAGTGAAACGAGTATGGTTCTCTGGGATAAAGCGAACCTTCCTTCATCAATGAATTTTGACGAGACAACGAGCTGTAATCATTTTGACGAGACATAACGATCTGTAATCATAGGGTGCTAACGTGATGAAAGCGCAATGTTCACGCCAGAATAACATTACCATAACTTGTAAACAATCTATCTCATGTTCGGTCAGTACTACTGGTAATATTTGTCATGGCATGTAGACCGCTAATTAAAGTCCACAGCATACCACCAAAGCGTGTTGAGTCCTAATAATAATAGCGGCTTATTGTTACAGTACGTGGTAGCAAATCATGTTATCAAAGAAATAGACGTAATGTAGGAATGCACACAGATATATTGCAACAGGTAATGGTGTAGGCCTATCTGACGAAGACCTGAGTGGTTGGAACGTAGTACTTGTACACTGGGCGCAAAGAAGACTATCCTCACATTTTCCCCTTTGCAACTGTCAAAGAAATCCCATGAAAACGGGAAGGCCTAGGGTGGCCTATACTGTACATCAGATGGCCTAAAGATTAGGCCTCTCTGCATAGCATTCAGTGATTTTAACACTGACCTTGATCTAGCCTAGTTTGGCTATTTAAAGCTACTTTATTGCCAAAACACAACACAATGTAAATGAACTATAACAAACAATAAAGGACTTAATCACACAAAGTAGGCCTACTATTTTACTGACTATAAAAAAAATAATAATTATGTAGGAAGTTTAGAACCCAGAATTGACCTGCACACTACAAAAGTGCACTGAATTCAACACAAATGACTCCATACACTTGGAGGAGGTATGAGTCCTTTCTTCTCCAGATATCTTAGGATTTCGCCGTAGTATCGTTTTAGTATCGAGCATCACAATATTTATGGCAGGTATCGTATCGAAGTCATAATTTTGGTATCATGACGACACTAGTGGAAAGATAGCGGATGTTTTTTTTTCTTTCTTCCCCTGAGGTTTGACCTCTTGTCTGCTCGTCTGTAACACCTGCAAATGTGACTGTGTGTGTGTATGAGTGAGACAGAGACACTAGTGTGTTTGTGAGGGTTAGTTTTCTTTGAATGTGTGTGGGAGTGAGTGTGTTTAATATGAGAAATGATGTGTGTGAAGTGTCTTTGGTATCCTTTTGTATCCTTTGGTGTATTTTTGAATATTTACACAGATGTGTGTGACATCATGGCATTTGGAAGAGAAAGTTATCTGCGTCTGACATCGACTTTCTGGATAGTGACGTTGATGTGTATTGAGTGGTTTGCTTAGATTGTGTGGATATGCCTTGTTTTGGGGGATGAGTAATGACGTGTGTGTGTGTGTGTGTGTGTGTGGGGGGGGGGGGGTAATGACATTTGCGGGTGTGCGTTTGTGTGTGGGGCTTATGGCTTGCGTCAGTTTTTTTAATGTTTAGAGATGAGTGTTTATTTGTAGAGTGGGTTGGTGTGTGTCTGTGGCTCTTGGCCTAATTCTCTTTGAAGCTAGCGTATTGTGAGCCATATGTAGTGTCTTTGTGTCATGGGCAGACCAGAGGTGTGATGTGTTGTCTCTGGTGGTTTGAGCAGATTAATCCAGCCGATTTAATTGCATCCGGCATCTCTCCCTCTCTCTCGTGTGTGTGTGTGTGTGTGTGGGCGTAGGGGCTCTGTGAGTTGTATTTATATCTGATGTGTGTGTGTGTGTGGGGGCGTAGGGGCTCTGTGAGTTGTATTTATATCTGATGGTGTGTGTGTGTGGTAGTGTGTATTGGGGGTGTGTGTGCGCGCAGGGTTATGTTTGTGTCCTTGCTGTGATGTATGTGTGTACATCCCTAGGACTGTGTGGTTGTGTCCGTGTGTGTGTGTGTAGGATGTAATGTTTGCGTACCATTATATATTGTGTGTGTTTGTGTAGGATGTAATGTTTGCGTACCATCATATAGTGTGTGTGTGTGTGTGTGATGTTTGTATTCCCTACCGTGATGAAGCTTTGCTGCGTCACCTCCCTGATCAGACCTGACTCCTGAACACGCCCCCCCCCACGGGCTCTGTTTGACGCAGCGCTGGTGGCCACAGCCATGTTAACGAGCGCCCTGAGGCTTTCTCTCACACACACACACACACACACACCCCAGAAGGCACCAGCTGCTGCTCTAATAGGCTCGAACACTGGCAGCTGAGGGGAATGAATGCTCTAATAAAAGTACTACTCTGGTGGAAATTAAAAATGAAACGGTGACATGTTTCCCTGTTGTTTATCTGTGCAGCCGGAATGAAGAAAGATACTGCCGTGCTTCCAACATTCTAAATGACATTTTGAAGATGAGCTATTAGATTTTACTGGCACACATGATTTGAGGGAGCTCTGGCAGTGAGGGTAGCCCAAGTTTGATGGAAGCTTGGCCATTTCCTGTTGTTGTAGTGGTGATTAGTGATGGGTGATGATGCCCCAACCCCCCCCCCCCCAATAACCCCATCCCCCTGAAATGGCACAAGCTGGCCTGTGTTGTTGTGGAGTAGATTATTTTATTAATGCCTGCAGTGCTCCAAGTGTTTTTTTTTCTGTCGATCAGCTTCCTGTCTAAGCTTACGCTCGCCCTATAGAGGATTTCCATTAGCACTGTGTCTAAGCCTACGCTCGCCCTATAGAAGCTGTCCATCAGCACTGTGTCTAAGCCTACGCTTGCCCTATAGAAGCTGTCCATCAGCACTGTGTCTAAGCCTACGCTCGCCCTATAGAAGCTGTCCATCAGCACTGTGTCTAAGCCTATGCTTGCCCTATAGAAGCTGTCCATCAGCACTGTGTCTAAGCCTACGCTCGCCCTATAGGAGCTGTCCATCAGCACTGTGTCTAAGCCTATGCTCGCCCTATAGAAGCTTTCCATCAGCACTGTGTCTAAGCCTACGCTTGCCCTATAGAGGATGAATCTGGGCTGAATTTGAGCCACATTGTGGAGTATTCCGGGCCTAGTGGTGTTGTGAGAACCCCGGGTAAGTTAACTCCTAGTTGCCCAAGTGGTAATAGAACATCTTTATCGCTTCATTCCGCTGCGTAAACAAAGTAGTGTTGCACGGTGTATCGATACTAAAAAGGTATCACGATGCCTTCACGCAAAAAACGATACGATTTCCGACGTTTTTAGAATCGATACTTTATTAAAATAATAACGTTCTGTGTCTGTGTAAACTGCTGCTCTCACTGCTCCTTGCACGTATCTAGGCAAGTGGGCGTGTCAAGCAGGCAGCTCTGAGTGAGTGGGCGCGCAGCAACGTAAACATAGTTCTTTGCCGACAGTCCTCGGCCTGGTGGATAAAACAAAAGGTGATGTGAAATCTGGAACTATTTCGGATGCATCACGAATAGTGAAGGCAAGCCACCAGGTACACAGAGGCCCGTTTGTAAAATATGTTTCAAAGTCATTTAAAAGCAGTAGGCTACGCATGGAACTTGGCTAAACACCTTGCAGACATATCCCAACATTTTTAAAGAGTTCAAAGAACGACAGGTTAAATATGCTATAGAAAACACAACTACATGGTTAGTGCCAAGTTCTTCTCTTCTATTTTGTTTTAGTCTAGCCTAAGTGAAACGAGTATGGTTCTCTGGGATAAAGCGAAACTTCCTTCATCAGGTGTATAAAATCAAGCACCTTGATTATCAATGCAGACTGCATGGTGCTTGATTAATACACCTGTGGAAAGGGACCTGATGAAACCCATCAATACTGTACATCAGATGGCCTAAAGATTAGGCCCCTCTGCATAGCATTTAGTGATTTGCATGCAGTAATTTCAACACTGACCTTGATCTAGCCTAGTTTGGCTATTTAAAGCTACTTTATTGCTAAAACACAACACAATGTAAATTAACTATAACAAACAATAAAGGACTTAATCACACAAAGTAGGCCTACTATTTTACTGACTATAAAAAAATAATAATTATGTAGGAATTTTAGAAGTTTAGAACCCAGAATTGACCTGCACACTACAAAAGTGCACCGAATTCAACACAAATGACTCAATACACTTGGAGGAGGTATGAGTCCTTTCTTTTCCAGATATCTTAGGATTTCGCCGTAGTATCGTTTCAGTATCGAGCATCGTGATATTTATGGCAGGTATCGTATCGAAGTCATAATTTTGGTATCGTGACAACACTAAAACAAAGGCATATGGGTCTTCCTTTAGGAGGATTGCCTTCTCCAGGGCTGTACGCTAACCTTTTATTGCTCATAGCACTGGTGCTACAGAGGTTGATCGTTCCGTAGCACAATCCACAAAATCTCTAGCAATGGTATGTAGTTAGGGGGGGCTGGCTGAGTGAAAAGCACCTTAGGCTGAGGACACGGCCGGCATGTCCTAGATCGAGCTGTTCTCCTCCACTCTTCATGCTCACAGATGGGTGGGTGGGTGTGAGGGTGGGGGGGGGGTTGCGTTTATTTGTGTGTGTGTGTCAGGGAAAGAGAGAGGGAGAGAGAGAGAGTGTGTGTGTGTGGGGGGGGGCGGCAGGGGTTGTGATTATTTGTGTGTGTGTGTGTGTGTGTGTCAGGGAAAGAGAGAGAGAGAGAGAGAGAGTGTGTGTGTGTGTGTGTGGGAGAGAGAAGGAGTGTGTGTGTGTGAATCAATGAAAAGATCTGGTCCGCGTCCATCCTAGCCACATCAGAGCCGTTCCATCAGTTCCACTACTCTCTCGGCTTCTGCTTTCGCCAGGAGCATGCTGACGCAAGAAGACCTGGCTGCATTCCAGTGGAAACAAACAGGTGCTGAAAGATGACTAAATGCTGACTTTGAAATACCTGTGACGTTAGCTGGGCGAAGTGTCTCCCTAAATCAGTGAGTGTCTCCCAGCTGAGCATCTGCAGTCCTCCGTGTGCACATCTGCTTGGCAGGATGACGTGCCCGATAGGAAGCTGTTCTCCTGGGCAGACGTGCCTGAGGCAGTGTGCTGTGGCGTGCGTGTGGTTAGCTTCTGACGGAAGTTACTGTCTGAGTGATGACTCTGCCTTATGGCTGTGTCATCCCACCTTTTGATGAGTGTATGTGTGTGTGAGAAGTGGGGCATGAGACAGACAAGGACAAGGACAAGGGCCACTCTCCCCAGAGCAGCTCTGAGTTAAGTGTCTTGCTCAAGGCCCACAACGGGGGAAGCCTGGAATTGAACAACTTTTCAGGCTACTAAGCGCTACCACCGCCCCAAAGAGAAAGTGAAGAGAAGTTAAGCATGAGGCAGACAGGAAGGCCTCCAGAGAACTTGTTTTTTGATGGAGAAACCCGTTCTTCACATTCTCAGTTGATGTTAGGGGTATTGTCTTAATGGTCAGCTCCTGGTCAGTTTCTGAACACAAAATACCCCAAGACTATTACCTTTACCCAAAGGTTCTGTTGTGAGTCGTGACTCCTAATCACCTTTCTCTGTCTCTCTTTCTCTCTCTCTGTCTCTCTCTGTGTCTCTGTCTCTCTCTCTCTTTCTCTCTGTCTCTCTCTCTTTCTCTCTCTGTCTCTCTCTTTCTCTCTCTCTCTCTTTCTCTCACTCTCTTTGTTTGAGTTGCTAGGCCACTGCTGATTGCGAAGCCGCTGATGGGCATTGAGAAGTTGAGTCGGTACATCTGCTGTGCTGTTTCCTCCCTCATGTTTGCTTTCTCCTAGTTGTAGGACACACACACACACAGTGCTGATAAGCCTGTTTAAACGGCCTGTGCAATTTCCATATTCAGAGCAATCTTTATGTATTTATATGTAAGTTATGGCAATAGGCTACTTCGCTACCTTAGAATAATAAGGTTCTATCTGAGTTTTGAGTAGTTCTGAGATATTGAGCTTCAAAATTTTAGAATTCCATAGAGTTACATGGTAAATGGAACAAGTTCTTTTTGATATAAAATATGTACACAACTTTAAGAAACACCTCTTCTGAACTTAAGCAACTTTCAAAGAATAAAAATATTTAAATAACTCCATTTTGACAAAAATGTCAGATAGAACCTTATTATGCTAAGGTAGCGACTTGCTATCAATTCAAAGTAAAAAACAAACAAACATTGAAGTGCTTACTTGATATTATGAGGGAGAGGTCTGTGTCAGTCCTTGATATCATCAAGATTTTTCAAAGAACAGAAGTTTCAGGCAGAGATTTCCAGTTAATGCAGGCCTACCACTGTAAATGGTTATTTAGAGCAGGTACGCTCTCAATTTGAATTTACATTTCTGACATTTAAGAAGTCAACTATACAAAAATATTATGTGTTATGTCCATTTTCTAACGTTTTTCAAAACATTTTCCACATAAGGCATACTCCAAACACTTCTTCAGGTTTGGCAGTTGTTTCATTTTACCTGCCTATCCCACGACAATGACAATGATTTCTGAGAATTCTGGTATTATTTTTGACCCTTAGAGGTCATTCAATTTGTACTTAAATGATACCCTGACACAAAAATGATACACACACACACACTGTTCTGAATGAATGAGTATGAAGGTCTCCTTGGCGTGTACACACGCACAGCACGTACACTTTTTTTAAAGAATGAGTTATGGAGGTCCGGTTGGTTCACACACACTGTGTCCAAAAGACACACACATGCTGTTCTGAATAAATCAGTTTAGCAGACACACACACACACACACACACAGAGTTCTGACTGAATGAGTATGAAGGTCTGCTTGGTGCACACACACAACACGTACACACACATTTTTTTTAAAGAATGAGTTATGGAGGTCTGGTTTGTTCACACATACTGTGTCCAAGAGGCACACATGCTGTTCTGAATAAATCAGTTTAGCGGACACACACACACACACACACACACACACACACACACACACACACACACACACACACACACAGAGTTCTGACTGAATGAGTATGAAGGTCTGCTTGGTGCACACACACAACATGTACACACACTTTTTTTAAAGAATGAGTTATGGAGGTCCGGTTGGTTCACACACATTGTGTCTAAGAGACACACGCATGCTGTTCTGAATAAATCAGTTTAGCGGGGGCTGAGTAAGAGATTACTTAAGAGACACTACAGACTGGTCCACCCCACCCCCCCAAACACACACACACACACATGCACGCCGACACTACGGTGCCTGTACATGCATTACGCTCAGTCCTACTCCCAGAGCTCACACGCACACACTCCACTGAGCTTAGTCCAGGACTAAACTAGGCTTCATTAGTGTACACTAAATTGACCCTCTGTTGGTAAATGATCTTAGTCCAGGACTAAACTAGGCTTCATTAGTGTACACTAAACTGACCCTCTGTTGGTAAATGAGCTTAGTCCAGGACTAAACTAGGCTTCATTAGTGTACAGGAAACTGACCCTCTGTTGGTAAATGAGCTTAGTCCAGGACTAAACTAGGCTTCATTAGTGTACACTAAACTGACCCTCTGTTGGTAAATGAGCTTAGTCCAGGACTAAACTAGGCTTCATTAGTGTACACTAAACTGACCCTCTGTTGGTAAATGAGCTTAGTCCAGGACTAAACTAGGCTTCATTAGTGTACAGGAAACTGACCCTCTGTTGGTAAATGAGTCTGAGAGAAGATTAGGTTGACAGAAAGCTAAAATATTGGCCAGGCTACTTCATTTACCACAGATAAAAGGTGACTCGCTCTATATAGGCTCTGTATTTCATTAAACCGTGCAGGGCTGCCTGCATAAAACACAATAGTCCAGTATATCTAATTCACATCGTTACTGGACAACAAAAGAGACCTGGGGCTGAGATGCTGGCCCGAAGGTGGAGGCACGCTCATCCTATGGCAGTCAGATATGCCCTTTACCTCTGGTTCAGTGGAAGTGAGCTGCCACGCACCCACTCTATGCCCACTCTCTGCCCACTCTCTTCTCTGCCCACTCTCTTCTCTGCCCACTCTCTTCTCTGCCCACTCTCTTCTCTGCCCACTCTCTTCTCTGCCCACTCTCTGCCCACTCTCTGCCCACTCTCTTCTCTGCCCACTCTCTTCTCTGCCCACTCTCTTCTCTGCCCACTCTCTTCTCTGCCCACTCTCTTCTCTGCCCACTCTCTGCCCACTCTCTTCTCTGCCCACTCTCTTCTCTGCCCACTCTCTTCTCTGCCCACTCTCTTCTCTGCCCACTCTCTTCTCTGCCCACTCTCTTCTCTGCCCACTCTCTTCTCTGCCCACTCTCTTCTCTGCCCACTCTCTTCTCTGCCCACTCTCTGCCCACTCTCTGCCCACTCTCTTCTCTGCCCACTCTCTTCTCTGCCCACTCTCTTCTCTGCCCACTCTCTGCCCACTCTCTTCTCTGCCCACTCTCTTCTCTGCCCACTCTCTTCTCTGCCCACTCTCTGCCCACTCTATGCCCACTCTCTTCTCTGCCCACTCTCTGCCCACTCTCTTCTCTGCCCACTCTATGCCCACTCTCTGCCCACTCTCTTCTCTGCCCACTCTATGCCCACTCTCTTCTCTGCCCACTCTCTGCCCACTCTCTGCCCACTCTATGCCCACTCTATGCCCACTCTCTGCCCACTCAACTCTTCATCTCCTGTCCTCTGAAGGTTAAAGGAGCGATTTGTAGGATTGTTACCGAACGTTCTGTAGGCTAAAATCAAAACACTGGTGAACGTTCTCAAGACTACCAGACGCGAGCCTCTTCTGGGTTGCCAGATGTAATGAAGACTTAGCTAACGTTAGTTGACCTGCAGCTAATCTGAGTGCCCAGAAGTTCGCATCATGCTGAACGAACCTGCAGCTACTTTAACGTTTCTCCAACCATGACCCAGCTACACGTTACGGAAACAGTGAAAACAAAAAATACCTCTCTAACCGATGTAACATATTTAGCTGAAGTTAGCGATGCAGATGAAGTTTAGCCTAGGCTAGGATACCTGTTGTGGAGAAATATGGCCAGCTCTGCGTCAGACTTGATATTCTTCGTTTGATGAAGACGTCGCCATCTCCGGAAGCTCCTCCGCTGTCCACTTAATTTGTTTCTTGTTTTAATTTTGGAAATTTGCTTGCCTCTCGTATGCATTCATGACTACAGCTGGCAGCAAGTTGACAGTTGGCCTTTGCTAATTTGGCAACACAAATAGGAGGACATGCCAGCCCATTATTAATACACTATTCTAAAATAAATTGTTCAAAACATAAACGGAAATTCCAAGAGATTCTGCCCCGTAACTCTTTGTTTCATATGTTTTACGGGTTATAGTAATGTTGTCAAATAAGCCGTTACTTCAATTTATCGTGTTTCCTTACTCTCTGCTATGAGTAATAATGCATGTTACTTGTACCCCTTGCATCGTGAGGAACCAATCACATCGGTGTATCTTATATAGGCGGGCCATGAGGCGAGCTAAACCGATGACTACAGCGCTGCAACGAATCAGTCAGTAAACATTTGTCGTAGTGTTATCTAATTACATCGAGGTCTGGAATCTGTCAGTAATCCGTTAGTTGTAGTGTGATCCAATTGCGTGCAGTGAGATTTTCAAACTGCCCCTTGTGCCGCCCCTTGAGTTGGGCCATTTTCATTATTCGTGGCCAGACCAGGGTCTGGATTTTCCAGGCTATCATACTGCTGGGCTTTCCCTGCATCTTTTCGTTTCTGTCACCTCTCTCTCTCTCTCTCTCTCTCTCTCTCTCTCTCTCTCTCTCTCTCTCTCTCTCTCTCTCTCTTTCTTTTGTCACTGTTTCTCTCTCTCTCTCTTTTGTCACTGTTTCTCTCTCTCTCTATCTCCCCTATCTTTCTTTCATCACTGTCTCTCTCTCTCTCTCTCCTCTCTCTTTCTTTCTTTCATCACTGTTTCTCTCTCTCTCTTTCTTTCATCACTGTCTCTCTCTCTCTCTCCTCTCTCTTTCTTTCTTTCATCACTGTTTCTCTCTCTCTCTCTCTCTCTTTCTTTTGTCACTGTTTCTCTCTCTCTCTCTCTCTCTCTCTCTCTCTTTCTTTCGTCACTGTTTCTCTCTCTCTCTCTCTCTTTCTTTCATCACTGTTTCTCTCTCTTTCATCACTATTTCTTTTGTCTTTCTCTGATCTCCATCTCCATTCGTGTTTCTCTACTACTCATCTCCGTCTTTCTGTTTTCATTGCCTTACTTTCTATGCTGTTTTTTTCTCTCTCTTTCTCTTTCTCTCCCTCTCCCTCCACCTTTCTCTATCTCTCGTTTCCCTTCTCTACGTCTCTGTTTGCGCTCACCTTTCCTCCACATCCATCCATCTCTCTCTCTCTCTCTCTCTCTCTCTCTCTCTCTCTCTCTCTCTCTCTCTCTCTCTCGTTGCCCTCACCTTTCCTCCACATATACCTCCCTCTTTTTCTTCCTCCTCCTCTTTTCCCTCACTCTCTTTCTTCCTCCTCATCTTTCTCCTCTCTCCTCTCTCTCTCTCTTGTTGGCCACACCTCTGATCTGTTGTAACTTCCTCTATGCTGTGGTCTGCTCTTCACCTCTCTCCTCGTCTGCATCCCTTCTCTCTGTGTGTGTTGTGCATCTCTGCTGTTGCTCCTTCACCTCCTCTGAACCACTGTGTGTCTCTGCATCCCTTCTCTGTGTGTGTGTGTGCATGCATGTGTGTGTGTGTCTCTGCATCCCTTCTCTGTGTGTGTGTGTGCATGCATGTGTGTGTGTGTGTGTCTCTGCATCCTCTTATCCTGTGTCACTCTTGTCACGCATGCTTTCCATCATCTCTCCTTCCCTCTTCTCTGCCTCTGTCGCTTACTCCCTCTCTCCCTTGCAAGCCTTGTGTTTCTCTTCTCTTGTCTTGTCGTGCCTCTTCTCCATCTCTTTCACAGTGACTGGATCACGTTGACCCGCATGATGAAAATGCCTGGACTATAGAGATCGTGTCTGGAGAAATGATATGAAGTGATGTTTTGTCGCGAGGCTCGACTCCTATATGGGGCGCCGCGTGTAGCTGTGTGTGGATTTATACATTTAATTTAAAGGAACCATATGTAAGATTGTGGCCAAAACTGGTACTGCAATCACTTTCAAATTACTTTAGAGCAGTGTATCCCCTCCCCCTCCCTCCTGACTCGAGGTTGCCAACCCAGATGCCGAAACACTACTGACTTTGTGATTAGTAGATAGGTAGAGGGTGGCGCATCAGGCCAAAACACAACATCAACATCAGTTGAGGGCTGCAACTTCACTTTTTAAATGACAATATCCTGGCCAGACTACTGTTGTCAGTGATATAAGTATTTGAAATGAACATGATTTCTTAATGTCTAGTGACATATCAGGGCCATTTTATGATTAATTGAAATACATTTCTTACATACGGTTCCTTTAATTTCATTCTACAAGTTTGAGCTTTAGCTTTACCCATTGAGGTAGCGACGGAGCAGCCTACACTTTTACACCATACGTTTCAGGAGTGTCACATGATGTATTGTTGGGTCCTTGTTTTACTAAGCAACTACAGATGTGGGTCATTCCATGTGAAAACAGCCAATATCGGGCGATCGTGTACATGGTACCTCTCAGATTTTGCTGAAAAGCGGTGAAAACATGCCGTATGTTATCAAACGAGGGAATCTTAAGTTTCAGGTCAATATCTCAAACGGTTTGTCCGTGGCGTCCATTTGAATTCCGGGTGCCACGGCCCTAATTGACACATTGGAATTTCACAATTCATCTTTTGCCATTTTTGGAAGCCCATAACGTCTGTTC
>NC_055960.1:35395287-35417787 GCF_018492685.1 Alosa sapidissima
CTTTCATGAACTCGTCATCGTCATAAAGTACCCATGACGTGAACCTGTTAACATTAGTGTAACGTCACATGTCCGAGGAACACGAGTAGGAACTCATTCAATTTCAACACTTTCATTTTAAGTTTTTTTTTATTTTTTATCTGCTTTGAGTTTGAGCCTACAATTGCAAACAAACACATAAGCTGTGTGAGGACTGGAGTTATTTTTGTACATTCAAATATAAAAGCATTTGTCTCAAATCTGTTTTTCCGAATTTGAATACAACTCCAATCCATTCCTTGTTCAGCTGCTATCTGTGTGGGTTTACCTGGTGTAGTTTTCCCGTGTGTGTGTGTGTGTGTGTGTGTGTGTGTGTGTGCGTGTCTAAGAGAGAGAGAGAGAGAGAGAGTGTGTGTGTGTGTGTGTGTGAGAATATGGATATGTTGCTGTCTTATCACTGGAGCCAATTTGCCTGCTCTTGCCTCTTCACCCACAAAGGACTTCCCCAGCGAGGTCTGACCTAAGAAGTCATTTGGTTTGGAAAATCCCTTCAGTTAGCGTGCGCACACACACACACACACACACACACACACACACACACACACACACACAGATACTGCAAATGCGGAAGAAGAGGAAGGGTTTTTTTCTTCATTCCCTTATTATAACCCAAGCTTGCTGTTCCTTAGAGGCGCTGTGAGGGTGATGCCAGTGCCAGGATGTGTATTATTAGAAGTGTGTGTGTTGTGGTGAAACGATGGGTTAGTGAAGTGGCTGCTGTGAGAAGAGCTGACCATGTACAGATGACCCACAGACACACACATACACACATACATACACAGAGACACTTGCTGATGCTTGAGGGCAGCCGTGGCCTACTGGTTAGCGCTTTGGACCTGTAACCGAAGGGTTGCCGGTTCGAACCTCGACCAGTAGGCACGGCTGAAGTGCCCTTGAGCAAGGCACCTAACCCCTCACTGCTCCCCGAGCGCCGCTGTTGATGCAGGCAGCTCACTGCGCCGGGATTAGTGTGTGCTTCACCTCACTGTGTATGTGCTGTGTGTTTCACTAATTCACGGATTGGGATAAATGCAGAAACCAAATTTCCCTCACAGGATCAAAAGAGTACATATACTTATACACACACCCACATACACAGAGACACACACAAACAAACACACACCCACCCACATACACAGAGACACCCACACACACACACACACACACAGAGACACACACACACCCCACATACACAGAGACACGCGCACGCACGCACACACATATGCATACACACACACACACACCAAGTGATGCTCCTAGTGTGTTTGGGTGAGTGCTGTATTGATGTCAAGGTAGCAGGTGTGAATCTAAAGTCTGGCTGTGATTATTGAAAGTGAAACCTTGATCGTCATGGGCGATCAGTCAACGTGTAGGAACAAAGCTAGTGCTAGTGCGTAGCGCCACCTTCTGGACGACAGCCAGATGTGCTCAGAGGAAAAGGATGATGCTTACCACACCAGCTACTTCCACTTCTATAATGCCTCCTCTTTGACTGTGTGTGTGTGTGTGGTCAGAATGCGGTGACAATGCAGAATGGCAGTAATCATGTTTGAAATGGGAACAAAGGTCTTTGATTTCTGCTTTCCTGTTAAATGAGCAGCAGTGATCTGACACAAGTCCTTTAACAGCTGATAGTTATCCCACCTTCTCCCTGACATTCAAACATGGTGGACAGACTTTCAAAAGGAGTGATCTCTTTAACTCTGCTTTAATTGAATAACCCACCATGGTGGATGAGTCGGTCTCCGGTGGTCAGTGTTTCGTTCCAAAGACCTTCACCAGAGTTATAGTCATAGTTCTGTATTGGAAAGCAGTTCCGCACTGGAAGTAGGTGCTGAAGGTGTAGCCAAACGCCTCAGTGTCTTCACGGTTGCCTGTTCAGGTTTGATGTCATTTTGCTTGTGTGTGTAGGTATGTATTCTGTAATGGTAAATGTTACGCTGGTCATTGTAGCCTTGTGTAGTGGTCACGTAAGAAAGAATGACCCACTGGTCATTGTAGCGTTAACTTTGTCCAGTGAACACTGAAGCCACCACAGCCCTTGGGTCATTGTGTTTAGCTGCCGGCTGCACCAACAATAGCTCCCCATCCCAACCGGCTGGCTCCACAACGGGGCTCAAATCCTGTGCCCAGCCCCCTAAGGTCAAAGGTCAAGTGAGCCCCCAAAATACACACCACCCACCCCCACACATCCAATGTCCCAAAAGCTCTGTTATTAAGACACTTTTTGTTTGCTTTAAACATTTTAAATTGAAAAGGCTCTAAAATGTGAAGTCCTAAAGGCCTTTCATGGTCTTGGTCTATTGTTTTAGTGTGTGAATGTCTCTTGGTCTATGATGCTGGTGGCTTATTCTGTCTTTGGCGACGATGCTGGTATCTTAATGCATCTTCAGCTATGTTGCTGCTATTTTAATACATCATGAATGGCAATCAGTCCTGCATGTTGATTTGAATCTAGTTAAGCCTTCATCGTGCTTCAGGAGTGATGGAGGCTCTGCTAAAACAAGCGTTTGCTGCAGGGCTAACACACACACACACACACACACACACACACACGCGCGCGCGCACACGCGCGCGCAGCACGGCTGTAAGCCCAGCTTGTTGCTCTATATGTTTCAGCAGTTCAACTCACTCAGCCTCCTGAATAGCCACCTCAGAGACGGGCCTTAGGGGGTACGACAGCGTGTGTGTGTGTGTGTGTGTGATGTTGCAGGCCGGTCAATGTAAGCCCAAGGGGCTCCTCACTAACTGGATCACTCAGACTGACAGAAGGGCAGGCAAGGACACACACTGCCATAACTACAGTCAGACACGGACAGCCTCTCTGCAGTAATCTTTTACCGTGTGTGTGTGTGTCTTTTGGGGGTGGAGAGGAGCAAAGAGATGTTGTCATAGGAACTTTGGGTGTGACTGAGTAGCCATGGGTCACCACTTTTGTGTGAACATGAAGCACCCTTGGTTATGCACACACAGTCTCACATGTGTGTGCAAGTATACACACTAGGGGTGTCACAATTTCAGTTTTAACTCGAAAATCGATCAAAATTACATCTCAAATCAGAGGTAGAATCGACTATGCAGCGCCACACCCCCAATGTCATGTCCAGCATCTATGCTAAGAGCCAGTCCCCCCCCCCCCCCCCACATGTCTGTGGAGCGTCAACATATCTCCTCTAACTTCAAGCTGCAGCCAGTTAAAAAGACACATCAGCCGAAGTTGAAGCCTCTCAGCTCCTCTGAAATTACCGGTATGGAAGTATTTTGTCGTTCATTAAAGTCAGTTAACACTAACTTACTCAACTTAGCAAGTGAATGTTGTGGTTTCACTCCAAAATGACTAAGGTGTAGTATGCACATTGATAAGTGAACTAAGTGTCTCTTCGGAGTGTGCTGAAACGATCACGTTATCGTGTTGTTTCATTCCACTATGTTAATGTCTATGCTTAATGTCTTTTCGCGGTAGGAACGGTTTAAAAATAAAACAATCGTTTTCAAAATAAAAGCCACCCCCCCCCCCCAAAAAACAGAACTGGAAATAAGGCAAAAAAAAAGTTAACAACATAAGAAATGCATTAATAGTAATATAATTAAAAAAAAAAATAATTGAATTGAAAAAGAATTGAATTGTGGCTTTAAAATAGAAAATTTAAATTTATGTGTGAGTGAGTGAGGGGCTAGTATTGTGAAACAGGCTGGATGCTCAGAGTATTTAGCAGATGTCTTTAATCAGATCAACACACACACACCCACGTACGCAGAGGACACAAACATGTTTGCTCGCTTCGGTGACCCTAGACTAAACATCGCAATACCTCACACAAACACACACACACACACACACACACACACACACACACACACACACACACACAAACCCACAAACCTCCCTCATCTCTTATAAATTGAAATATTTTTTTTTTATTTGGATTTCACTCATTACAGAATTGGATTCAATTTGTGGCGGTAGCTGGGGGGGGGGTAGATATTCGTCTTGATAGTGTATAGGTCTAATTGAGTGCCTGTCACTTTAAGATGTTTGAGGCAACCCTTGCAATTGTAACACAGTTGAAAGGCTGCTGATGTCTGGATGAAATTCATAACGTTTTCTACATAGTTAAAATAAAGGTTCGTACTTCTCCTTGGGACAAGCACTTTTTAATTTTGGAAAACACTTTTTTGTGTTTTGCAAACATTCAGTGTCAGAGTCAATAAAATGAGCCCTACAATGAAATTGACAAGCAGCTGTAAGTAGGCTAAGCATGCTAAATTCGACATCCAAACAGTATTCTAACGTTAGCTTTGAGATGCTGTTTGATTTCATAACTTAACTTAGTTTAGTCTCTTCAATGTAGCCTACTATGTTGTGATAAGACCTTAGCGAAGTTCACTTCAATGCAGCAGTTTTGAACAAATTTGCGCAGCATGGTCACGATGCTAAGCGGATTTAATAGCAGTTTAGCCAGACGTCTTCTATGCAATGCTTCTATGTGGCAACAACAATCGTGAATATTTTGTTAAATGCACATGCAGAGGAGGGGCAGCGGGCTACGAGAGAGAGCGGGGCGGGGCAAGGAAAGGCTGCGTGCGGAAAAAGCGCAGCTCAATGGCAATGCAAGGATTTGACCTTATATTTAATTTAAATTAAATTAAACATAGAATATTAATCTGTGGCGGCCAATTTTTATTTCGTGGCACCCCGCCACAGATTAGTCAATGTATGGGAAACACTGCATTACCACTTAACTGCATGTGTTTCAATTTCACACATTTTTTCATGAAAAACACACTGCCACATTCTCTCATCCCTCTCACTCTCTCTCACACACACACACACACACAGAGTGAGAGAGAGCGGGAGGAAGAGTAGGGTAAGCCTTCTAACGTCCAGTTCAGGATGACCAGTGCTTTAAGAAGCTTTGCTCCCAAACACCCCAACGCCACCCACCCACCCCCAACACGTGTATACACACACACACACACACTTACACACACCCTAGTCCCTCTCCCAGGGGTCCAGCAGCCTAGGCAGGTGGGAGATGCTGCCTTTAACCCCCCCCCCCCCCCAACACACACACACACCCCACACGTCCTCAGGCTTGCGGGCTCCTTTGTCGTCTGCTGGGGGGGTTGATGGGGGGGGGGGGGGGGGGGGTCCTTTGTGTTGGGTCTCTGGAAGGTGAATGGGTTACATCTGTCATCCTCTCCCCCAGAGCACAGGGAGAGGCCTGAATGGGGCTCAGGGCAGAGTGTGTGTGTGTGTGTGTGTGTGTGGAACCCCTGTTCTAAGCCCTTCTGCCACTAAATTGTGATTGTTTGCATGTGTGTGTGAACACAACTTACTGACACAACACAACTTGCTGACACATCACAGTGAATAACTAAGATTTTGTGTGTATGTGGAGAAAAATTGGACGTGTGTGTGTGTGTGTGTGTAAAGGCTGTAGACGGCATAGGCCGAAATGCGTCCGTCTTGTGAAATGCTTTCTTAAAAACTAAATGAGCTAAAGCTTAAAGGGGTGCGTTTACTTTTTGTTTCATTCAGTGCTTCCTTTGTTTACGCACCCAAAAGTGAGTGCACCTATTTCTTGCCTGTGTACAGGCTGTACACACACAAAGTCTGTAGCAGGGTAGATTGGGAAGCCTCCTCTTAAGGGTGCGTGTGTGTGTGTGTGTGACATACCCTGTGGGGTATTTATAGAACCGGCATGGTCTCTTCTCATGTTCTCCTGCCTGCTGAATGCTGTAGAGTTCTAACGCGCAGCACCAGAGACGCGTTGTCACCGCGCCCCTGTGATGTGACGGGAGTGTGTTTATTGGCCTACACATTCCGTGCTCTTTAGAATGTGGAATCTCAGGAGCTCTGCTTCATTCTGTGCTCTTTAGAATGTGGAATCTCAGGAGCTCTGCTTCATTCTGTGCTCTTTAGAATGTGGAATCTCAGGAGCTCTGCTTCATTCTGTGCTCTTTAGAATGTGGAATCTCAGGAGCTCTGCTTCATTCACTTCTCCTACTGCCCACTTCTGCTCTCTCTCTTACCCCTCCGTCACATTCTGTCTTTCTTTCTCTCTCTTTCTCTCCATCCCTCTGTCTCTTTCTTTCTTTCTTTCTTTCTTTCTTTCTTTCTTTCTTTCTTCCTCCCTCTGTCTTTCCACCCTCTGTCTCTTTGGTTCTTTGTTTTTTTTCTCTCTCTCTCTTTCTCTCCTTTATTTCATTATCTCTGTCTCTCCTCCCCTCTCTCTCTCTCTCTCTCTCTCTCTCTCTCTCTCTCTCTCTCTGTCTCTCCTCCCCTCTCTCTCTCTCTCTCTCTCTCTCTCTCTCTCTCTCTCTCTGTCCCTCTGTCTTTCCTCCCCTCTCTCTCTCTGTCCCTCTCTCTATCTCTCTGTCTGTTCTTGTTTTCCTCTGAGCTTTCCTCTGTTGTTAGTGGACAACCCCCCCATGGTCTCATAGTTGACCTGAAGCCTACGGGCTAATTCTGATCAGCATCTGATGACATTCTTTACAGGGCCACGTCATGCACATGTCTCTGTGTGAGAGTGAAGCCCCAATATCTATGTGTGTGAGTGAGAGTGTGTATATGAGATATTTCAGATAGAGAGTGTGTGTGTGTGAGTGAACGGGAGATAGTGTTTGTGAGATTGAGATGTAATGTGTGTGTGTGTGTGTGTGATAGAGGAGCGAGGGTGGGTGGGTGTGTGTGTGTGTGTGTCCCTCCAGGTCTGTGTTGGGGGAAGCGTCTGTCCAGCAGTTGTCCAGCAGTTGTCTCCCCTGTGGTTGTTTCTACACATGGGGGCTTTGGTTAATTAAAAGCCTAAACATTTCCTTTAATTTCCCCCTCTCTCTCTCACTCACACACACACACACACACACACACACACACACACACACACACACACACACACACACACAGGAAAAGGTGCTGCCGGGCTATATCAGGTAAAATATATGAGGGCTCTGTCTACAGCCCCCAGTTGTGTGTGTGTTTGTGTGTGTGTGTGTGAGATGTACTGTGTTCCCAGCGGCCTTTGATGACGTCTACAGCATTTGGCTACTTGTTTGTGCATATTTGTGAGTTGCTGTGTGTGTGTGTGTGTGTGTGTGTGTCTGTGAGACCGACGCAAGTGTGTGTTTACCCAGAGGTCAGTGCTGACGCAGGTGGCAGTCCTGTCAGACCCGCTACCTCCTGCGGACCTTGTCCCCGCCTCACCACTAGAGCAGTTCTGATCTCACTGGCGGACCTGTAGAGTGCAGAACAGCCCGGAACTCACCACTAGAGCAGTTCTGATCTCACTGGCGGACCTGTAGAGTGCAGAACAGCGCGGAACTCAGAGTGAAGGAGCAGTTTCCTGGCAACCGCCTCACGTCACCTTACCTGAGTCACTGCAGTTAAGAGGGATGAGTGACACTTGGACAACAAACACACTCCCACACACACTCACTCTCTCTCTCTCTCTCTCTCTCTCTCTCTTTCTTTCTTTCTTTCTTTCTTTCTTTCTTTCTCTCTCTTTTTCTCTCTCTCTCTCTCTCACTCTGACTCATGCCTGTATATCTGCCTCAGCTCATTTCTGCCCTCTGCTCGGCAGTGGGGATGCTGCGTCAGATATCACAGGACTGCGGAACAGACTGTTGCCATGGTGACGATATGTCTGTCTGTATGTATGAGTGTGTGTGTGTGTCGTGCCAGACCTCTGCTCGAGGCAGTTAGGGGAGGGGCCATAGGCGGGATCATGGAACAGGTGTTGTGAGAACTTCTGCACTGCATAAAGTGTGCGTGTGTGTGTGTGTGTGTCAGTAAGTCTTGTGTATTTCTGTTTTCCTAGTAGTTTCGTGTCAGTCTTTCTATTTGTGTCTGTCTCATTGTTTGTCTCATTATCTATGTGTGTGTGTGTGTGTGCTCCCTCTGTGTGTGTGTGTGTGTGTATGTATATTGTCTTTCTGTGTGTGTGTATGTATATTTTCCTTCTATGTGTGTGTGTGTTCTCCCTCTGTGTGTGTTCTCCTTCTATGTCTGTGTGTTCATCCTTGCTGTAATTTCAGTGGATGCCTCACTCACCTGCCTCAGTCACCGGCCAGATGGTGAAGCCTCATCACTGAACTCTGTCACCCAGCATCCACACACACACACACACACACACACACACACACACACACACCCTTCCAGTTGGAAGGAAGAGACCATGCCTTTCCTGCTAGGGCGTCTACACTCAGCATGCTGACTGCACAGTACTGTAAGTGTTGCTTACAGCAGGGGTTGCCCTTGCCCTGGGGGCACACACACACACACACACACACACGGAGCAACAAGGCAAATGAATGAGTGAGTGTGTGCATGTGTCTGTGTGACTCAGTTTAGATTTGCATTACCTCGGTGCCAGGTGTGTGTGTGTGTGTGTTTGCATTACCTCAGTGCCAGGTGAGACGAGTGTGTGTGTGTGTGTGTTTGTTTGATTACCTCTGTGCCAGGTGAGAACAGTGTGTGTGTGTGAGAGAGAGGGATCTGGTGCTAGTGTGTGTGAGCGAGAGATCTGGTGCTATGCTACTCGGCATGTCTGGCCAAACAAGCGATCACTGCTCCTGCTGATTCAAGCTCTCGTAGCTCTCTTAGGGATGCTAGGGCTGATGTGGTTCAGCTCTTCAATAATACTTAATTAATAATAATAATAATAATAAAAAAAACATGGCTGTCATGGTGGCATAAAAGAGAGAATGTGTTATGCATGTTGTGTTTTTAGAGTTTTTTCTCTTAAGAACATGCATTACAGTAAGAATAAAAATGTAAAAATAGCTTTATTGTGCAGACTGCATACACTTTACAGGGATTGTGAGACGCTGTGGTGCAGGAGTGAGAAAGTCCCGTTTTTAGGAGTGTGAGAGATTGTGGTGCCAGGGGTGTTGTGAGAAAGTCCTGTTTTTAGGCCTGAGTGTTCAAGTCTCTTCTCAGATTGTTTTGCTGAGACAGACTCAATGTTTGGATTTATAAGTAGGTATGTTGTGATAATGCATTATGTTTGCAATTATGTAGATTTTGTGTGTGTGTGTGTGTGTATATGTATATATGTATGTGTGTGTGTATATATGTATATTTATATATGTGTGTGTGTGTGTGTGTGTGTGTATATATCTCACACACACACTCACCCCTGCCTGTTTGAGTGTGTTTGCATGTCTATCTTAGTGTGTGTGTGATGTTGTAGGCCAGCCGCACACACAAACACACACACACACACACACAGAGCACACCAACCCAAGGACACACTGCGCTCGTTGACACAAGCGGCACAAATACATGCACACACAGTGTTGCATAATCTCTCACACACACACACACACCAGGACGCAGGCACAGACACACATGGACACACACACGTCCTGTGTCTTGCCAGAGGCTCTGTAGACAGGTGATGCTTTAAAGTGCCCTTGGCTTGACTTTAGCCGCTCGTCACAGTCCAGATGGCGTTCAGTCCGGCTCCATCCTGCCGGATTCATTAAATATACCAGAGATGCCCACTAACATAGCAGAGATGCCTATTAACATAGCACATATATATAGATGCCCACTAACATAGCAGATATATAGATGCCCACTAACATAGCACATATATATATATATATATATATATATATATATATATATATATATATATATATATATATATATAGATGCCTACTAACATAGCAGATATGTAGATGCCCACTAACATAGCACATATGTAGAGATGCCCACTAACATAGCACATATGTAGATGCCCACTAACATAGCCGATATGTAGATGCCCACTAACATAGCACATATGTAGAGATGCCCACTAACATAGCACATATGTAGATGCCCACTAACATAGCCGATATGTAGATGCCCACTAACATAGCACATATGTAGATGCCCACTAACATAGCCGATATGTAGATGCCCACTAACATAGCCGATATGTAGATGCCCACTAACATAGCACATATGTAGAGATGCCCAGTATATAGAGATGCCCACTAACATATCAGATATATAGAGATGCCCACTAACATAGCAGGGGAGAGTTTCCCTGCATCCGGATGGCTCCATAGGAGCAAAGTCTCCTAGACTGTTGTGTGTGTGTTTTTAGGTATGTTTGATGCGATGACCGACACAGCTGTGTTTGTTCGTTTGTTTTTGATCCTCTTTTACCCCCTGTCTCAGATGGTCCGATCCAGACAGCAGCATCTCCAAGCCTGCTGGATTCTACCATAGCACACAGAGATGGCGGGGGGGAGAGGGAGGGAAAAGGAGAGGAACTGCTGTAAAAGAAAATGTTAAAAGAAAACAATGTTTGGGGCAGCAGGCCTAAATGAGATTAATGGAAAGAGGAATTAAGGAATTGGGGAACAGAGATGAAAAAAGGCAAAATTGGAAAAGAAAAGAGAGAGAATGAGGAGACACCAAGGACGGGACAGAAACTTAGAGAGAGACAGAGGCTTTTGTGAGAGTCAGTGTTGGGCCAGCTGTGAGGGGGTGACATCAATGGCATCTCACACCCAGCTACTCGCGTGCACACACAAACACTCCTATTCTCCTACACATACATTCACACACACACACACTCCCATTCTCCTACACATACATACATACACACACACACACTTAGAGCTACTAACATGCGCACACACAAACACTCCTACAGTATTCTCCTACACATACATATACACACACATACACAGAGCTACTAACATGCACACACAAACATTCCTATTCTCTTACACATACATACACACATACACACAGAGCTACTAACATGCACACCCAAACACTCCTGTTATCTTACACATACACACACACACACACACACAGCTACTAACATCAGGGCTTAAAATTCATTTTTCAAAATGGGGGGGAATTCCCCCCTTAGGTTATTCATGTAGGGGGGATTTACACAATTTGGGGGGGGGGGGGGGTCGATTCTGATACCAAGTCAAGAATTGCGATTTCAATACTTCGATACTTTTTTTTAAAAAGTGTTTGATTTTGGGGCCCCCACCACCCTGACGTCATCAGTAATATATACTGTAGTGGGATCATTCACAACGGTGGACATCCTAGATTCTGCTTGACTCTCTCCACACACACAAACACACACTGAAAATGATAGCTTATGTGATATGTTTCTATCATATATTTTTGAATTCATATAGAGTGTATTTATTTAATAATGCATTTTTTAAAGTATAGCATTTTACTAGTAATTACTACTAACTAAACATATTTAGTAATTTGAATGCCTCATATTGACGTTTAACCTATAACACTTAGGCATATCTTTAATGTGGTGTGTAGGTCCAATTGAGTGCACATTGGTGATGAGTAGGTGTAATTGAGTGCCTGTCACTTTAAGAAAATACCTGAGAGTAATTCTATGGAGTAATTAGCCCCCCTTCAACCTGACGGTTTTAGGCTGTAGTCGCTAGTGAATAAAAGTTGTGCATAGTGCGGTATGTGTATGCAAATCATTATGTTTTCTATGTCATTAGATACAATAAATGTTGACATGTCGAAGACAATCTTTCTGGGATCAAGTGTTGACGTGACCTGAGCTAGCAGGATAGTTACCAAGGAGCTCTTTCCAGATGTAAAAGTTTGCCATGGTAGCGTAGCCTATTTGCGTAAGCGCAAAGTGGTTCTCTCTCTCTCTCTCCGTGTGTGTGTGCGTCTGCATGAGGCTATGTTCAATTCAACTCGGTAGTTGATCAGTCCGGTCAATAGCACCGCATTCACGCCACTTAATGATTAGGCTATATTAACGTCATCAGACAGGCTGTAAAAGTGTATGCGGGAATTTCTCGCATTATGATGGCTAGAGTTGCGGGACTTGAACAAATTATGCGCAATACCCGCAATCCCGCAGTGAAATTTAAGCCCTGAACATGCACACACAAACACTCCTATTCTCCTACACATACATACATACACACACACACACACTTAGAGCTACTAACATGCGCACACACAAACACTCCTATTCTCCTACACATACATACATACATACATACATACATACATACATACTGTACATACATACATACACACACACACACTTAGAGCTACTAACATGCGCACACACAAACGCTCCTATTCTCCTACACATACACACACAGCTACTAACATGCACACACAAACACTCCTATTCTCTTACACATACATACACACACGCACACAGAGCTACTAACATGCACACCCAAACACTCCTATTCTTTTACACATACATACACACACGCACACACTGTTTCTTAGATACAATTGCTCTCATGCATTGTCTCATTCTTGCCCTTTCTTCTTTTTTAAACCCCTTTGCCGTGTGTGTGTGTGTGTGAGTAAGAAAGAGAGAGAGAGTGAGAGCATCCAGACTTTTGGAGCAGAAATTGCTGCATACTTCACTCACTTTCTCTTTCAGGTCAGTTTGCTCTTTCCTCTGCATGTCTGTCGTCCACCACATACCCCTCTCTCTCTCTCGCTCCTTCTCTCCCACCACCCCTCTCTCTCACGCTCTCTCTCTCTCTCTCTCCCTCCCTCCCTGACATGAGTAGATGAGTTGTGTCTGGTGTCCTCTCTGGCTAACTGTTTCTCTGGTTGCCTCTACACCTGTCCTCCATCTTTGCCCCGCCCCCCCCCCCCTCTATTATTAATCTCTCTCTCTCTCTCTCTCTCTCTCTCTCTCTCTCTCTCTCTCTCTCTCTCTCTCTCTCTCTCTCTCTCTCTCTCTCTCTCTCTCCTCCCCTTCTCTCTCTCTGGCGTGAGTAGGTGGGTTGTCTGGCATCCTCCCAGGCTGCTGTCTGAGCAGCTCCCTGCTAAGGCCACTGTGCAGGATTCTTTCCACTCACTGTCATGCATAGCTCTGCTGTGTAGTACACGGGCAGCCGTGTGTGTGTGTGTGTGCGTGCGCGCGGCTGAAATGCACACTGTAAGTTAAGGGACACTCTCTCTGCCGTGTGTGTGTGCGTGGCTGAAATGCACACTATAAGTTAAGGGACATCTGATGTTCACCCTCCATTTTTTTTTTTCTCTCTGCCGTGTTTGTGTGTGTCTGTGTTTTTGTTTGTGTGTGTGTGTGTGTGTGTGTGTGGCTGTACCCAGACTGTGGGAATGGGCACAGTGTAGGGCAGTGACATGTCTGCATGAATTTTACTGCAGTGAGATCACATAGTGGTGGAGATCAGAATCCTGGTGAACTGAAACGAAGACGAGTGTTTACTTTGAAAGCAGGTCTGTTCTGTTGGTCTGCTCATGGCCAGCTCTGGTGTTGCCCGTCGTGGTTGGCAAGGTGATCCTGGCAGTGAAGCATGATGCCCACGGGCAGTCTGACCCCTCAACCCACCTGCCCGCCCTCCTGTTGTCACCCCATCTCCACCGTAATCTCTACAGATCTGGCCAGTTATAAATAACACACACACACACACACACACACACACACTCATATAGACACGCACAGGTAGACAGGCAAAGCGCGCGTTAGGGCTGTCACTTTTGTGTAAAAATCCTGTTTGATTTTTGAGACACGAGTTCATTTCATCGATTGTAAAATCGATTTTCCATGTCTAAAGACATTTCCATTTTCAACGCAAATATAGGCCAATCCATGGACAACTAACAGGCATTAGGATGAACGTAAAGAGGGCGCTTGAGATGCTCAAGTCAGCAATATTTCTGATGATTTATTGGTGTGAAGTTTCGTGCTCAATGACAAACAGGAGTGCAACATTCTCGAAAAATAATAAGCAAAGTGGACTGCCATAACATCAATGAAAAACATTACTGCAGGCTTCAACATGGCTGTGTTTTACGATTAGAAATGTCAAACAAATTTTGCCAAGGTAGGAACTCACGATTGCACAGTTTGCATGCCACTTAGTCCTTCTCCATAGTTTGATCTACAGTCCAAAACCCAAGGTGCTTCCATATCGAACTCCTCAAGTTATTAGGAGTAATCACTCATCTCTCTTATGTCGCATTGATCGCGTTGTCCTCCATTTTTTGGCAAAACACCAGCAGCAGCAATTTTCGAACATAAAGTGACAGCCTTAACGCGCACACACACACACACACACACACACGCGTATATACATGCACTCTCAGACACTCACACATTCATACACAAGCACACACACACTTGCACATATACTTGTACACACACCCTCTCTCTTATGCTTAAGTTAGTCTGAGCCCCCCTCAGCCCCAAAGATGCAGAGAATCCCTTTGACAAGCCACGCTCTTTCACACACACACACGGTCACATTCTCATACACACACCATGCTGTAGCCCTGTAGGGAGTGGCGGCTCTCTCAGATAAACCTCCTTACATGGGTCCTTACATGGGGATACTGAGGAAGAGAAAGCATTACCACCATAGATGAGACATCTTGAAGTAACACACACTCACACTCACACTCACACTCACACTCACACTCACACTCACACTCACACACACACATACACATTTTAGGTGAACACTCACAACACACACAGGAACACACGTTCCTCCATTACCACAGAGGACAAGCCTATTATGAGTTCAGTCCATTATTAGTCATTGACTTGGTAAAATGGAGGTATCATAAGACTGATTGTTTAAAATAGACGTATCATAGGACTTAAGTATATAAGTATAAGTCTATATACTCTTTTGATCCTGTGAGGGAAATTTGGTCTCTGTTTATCCCAATCCGTGAATTAGTGAAACACACTCAGCACACAGTGAACACACAGTGAGGTGAAGCACACACTAATCCCGGCGAAGTGAGCTGCCTGCTACAACAGCGGCGTTTGGGGAGCAGTGAGGGGTTAGGTGCCTTGCTCAAGGGCACTTCAGCTATTCCTACTGGTCGGGGTTCGAACCGGCAACCCTCCGGTTACAAGTCCGAAGCGCTAACCAGTAGGCCACGGCTGCCCCACACAGGACTTTCATACCAAGTGACATTGTGAGATGATTTTTGTGAGATTTGTGAGAATGTATGAACTGGACCGTGGATCTTACTCCCTTAAATGGCTGTGTGTTCGTCTGAGAGAGAAATTGAGTTTGTGTGTATGAATGTGACCGTGTACAGTATGTCTGTAAGTGTCTTAGTTTCTTTGTGTACGTGTGTGAGTGTACAGAGCAGATTAGCAGGCGCTCTCTACCTCACTCTCTAGTGGTGAGGTCATCAGACCTGTTGTCCTGCAACCTGCAGGTGGAAAATTCTCTTGCTCCTTTTCAGGACCCGTCTGGAGCGTCTGGGAACGCTGACGGTCGTGTGTGTGTGTGTGATGGGCCTGGGTTCTGGTTGGCATCTGTGGGTGGAAACTGCAGTTGAAGTGGTTTGTTTACTTTGCCTTCCTCTGTCAGCAAGCAAAGCCCACTGCTGTGTTCTACTGTGGAGCGGTTGCGGCCACTAGTGGCCATTGTCTGAAACTACATTTCCTTCCTCAAAGAAAACTTCAGGATTGTTGCTGTGAACGACCATAAATGGATATCTGAGCTCGATCAGCAGATTAAACAATGAGACGCTCTATTACATTTGTGTCTGATTGGTAGGAATGATGTCTCCAGGCGTGTGTGTGTGTGTGTTTCTTTGCTTGTTGGTCTCTATGGAGAGCTATATTTGCCTTAGTCTCTGGCATCTCATTTAGCTGGGGGTTAGGGGGATTGGCAGTGCTAAATTTGACTGACCTGCACCTTGTGGGGATCTTAAAGTTGTACTTTCAGCCCCCCCCCCCCCCCCTTCCTTTGCTACACTGTGGCTGTCTGTATGTAGCCAAGCCCAGAGGAATATTGCAGTACAGGGCTTGATCAGCACTTGGGAATTTAGAAGAACTAAGCCTCTTATGAATGAGCTGTCCCCTTCAGTGTGGCAGTGCAGCTCATGATGCGCCCTGTTATTCTGCCTGTCATTGATATATCATTATGTAGCACTTATGCAGCATCATACTATAAATCCGACTGCGCCAGAGTTTACATCGGGCCCAAAAAATCCAGCCCAACCCTACCCGAGCGCACGTAGGTTCTGTCCGAGCTCGGCCCGGCCCTAACCATGAACTGTAATTATGAACCCGAGCCCGATTTAAACCCGATATTTTGTAATAAGTGGGCCGTTATAACTGACATTTTCAACTGTTCAGAATGGGATCTTACTAAATCGTGCTTGAGGAAGCATATTGTTTTATGAGGATCATGTATGGAGCCCTGTTTTCCCCTATGCGTTTAGGCTACCTGTTTGGAGTGGCGTCTCAACAAACTGTAAGCCGAACATTCCGGGGGGATCTCACTTTCTTTTGGGACTTTTTCAGTGCTTCGCGTAGGGGGGGGATAAATACAGTTTAGGGGGGCGGGGGGCATACATTTTACAAACCGAAATCGATTAAGAACAAAGTCCTCGATGTTAAGCATTTTCCTTATTACAGGCGTCAATGAGAACGACACTTAACATGGTCCTCACTTACACGATTTCGTTTTTGATTTTCTAATTGGAGTAAGTGTGAAAACGCGTCATGATACGTTTTTAAATTTTTGATGTTTTGCTATAAAGCATCTTTCACGTAATGAATGCGCATTTTAAAGTAAAAGTAGGCCTACTATGCGCTCCATGTCTGTAGCTGTCTGTTCACGTCCGCAATCGATTATAGCGGTCCTCAAATGGAGAACACATCCATGTTTCCTCGTGTCTCCTGGCCACTCTAGACTATGTCATGCTTCTGTGTTTGCAAAACTCCTGACTGTTTCTAATCGCTAAACCTTTGTTTTCCTTTCATGTCGGTTAACAGCAAAGTGGTCCTGCGCGTGTGTGTGTCTCATGGGGCTACGTTCAATTGAAGTCAGAAGGTGTTCTGTCCATTCAACAGTCCCACATTCACACCGCTCCATTATTAGACTAACGTTTGATTTTCTCGCATTATGATGACTAGAGTTGCGGGACTTAAATAAATTATGCGCAATACCCTCAATCCTGCGCTGAAATTTAACTTAGTCCCTGTCGGTTGTGAAGTTTTACACCAGTGAGCGCCGGACATTTCGCACAAATACGCACCCAAAGTGGTCGCGATTTAAGTTAATTTATTCTGATCAATCACACTACAACGTGAACATATCTCATACATTTTTGTTTCCTTTTATAATAAAAAATATCCTTATGTAAGCTACATTGATATTAAGAGGAAGGCCAGGTCTTCTGCCCGTTTGAGTTATGTTGAGCTGAGGCCTTTGCCTGAATTTAGCTGGTGCCATTCTTAACATTGCGGGATAGATCTGCCAGTAGCTTTAATTTTGCAGTTGTCTCTAGTTGAATTAAGGGTGAATTGTTACAACTTTGCTATAATATATAACATTTCTGATTATCACAGCATAGCTTTTTCCCCACCCAATGATAATGAAAAATAATAATAATGTAAAAAAATATATGTAGGCTACATACATGATCACGAGCCTGACCCGACCCGGCCCAAAGAAAGGGATGGGGGGGGGGGGGGGGTCTCGGCCCAACCTACCTCTCGGGCTGAGAATATTAATGAAATATTAAGTTGTTATAATGAAAAAGACAATTTAAGACCCAAGGTTTGTATCCCACGGGGGTATTGGTGTTCATGCTAGTTACCGTGTGTGTGTGTGTGTGTGTGTGTGTCTGTCTCTGTCTGTGTCTCTGTCTGTCATGTGGCCAACTTTTTTTTGTTTTGTGCTCTTCAGCTGGTTTGCAGGGTTGAGCACGATCAGGGAGTTTCCCTGCTGCCAGTTTTTGTTGGTTCATCTTCTCATTATGTCAAAGCAACTGGTAAAGTAAGGTGCTAACGTCATTAATGTCTTGAGGTTTATACCCAGGCCACAGGCGTTGTCAGATGTGCGTTCTAGTTTCAGCTAGATTTCTTGTATAAGATATCCACTTAGCCAGCAGGTCACGATGACATTATTGTTGTGTGACATAGAGCTGTGTGCCCATCACTGTTTCAACATGGGCCCATGCTGTTTTACTGCATTGGTGTCCTCTTATGAGCTGAGAGTCAGTGGTCCTCCTCGCCTCAGTGTCGTCTTTTATGGTGTTTGCTGTTGCATTTGTGTCGGTCTACAGCACCAGGCTGGTAGTGAGGGACATGTACTGTATGTGGCATGCTTAGCCATCTTGGCAATTCAGCCTCAGGTTACTCTGGGTTCGAACGAGTTCACGAGTCTGGATACGACTTCAAAGCGTGTTTCATTTGCAACTTCCTGTTTGTAACTGGGGAAAAAATGAGAACAAGTAGAACATGGTATAACCCTCCTCTCCTCAGTGTCTTTTATGGTGTTTGCTGTTGCGTTTAAGTCTGTCTGCAGCATATAGGGACACATTTGTGGCATGCTGGCATGTTGATGGTTCTTGCGTAAGAATCATCATCATGAGTCCTGCGACGGTGGTGGGAGCGAATCTGGGGTGCCGTGTTCCGGCCGGGCCAGATGTTCGCTTTGCATCGCTGAGGGTACGACTGGAATGACACCTACACATGCGTTGGCCAGAGTCCATATTTACCTGACTAGAGAACTGATTGGTGTGTTGGGTGTCGCTGTCCTGACGGGCGATGGAATCGTCTCCTGATGCTGCCATAAATCACTGGACACACACACACACACACACACGACTGTGTGCCATTTAGAGGACCAGTAAAGCCCAAACAAAGCATCCTGTTCCACTTTATGGAGCACTCGACATTCTCAAAGGTTGGGAGGTCACCAGAGTTCAACCGTAATGACTCTGGAACACAGCAGAATTGGCCAACGCAGATTGATTGTATCAGAATGGAACAAGACATCGTCTTGAGGTTCTAGGAAAAATCTAAATTATATTGCATATCGTGCTCCAGTAGGTGGTGCCAAACCATCATGTATGTTGGGATTAGTTATGTGTTGAATGGTTCATTACACAGCACATTTTCACTTAGGCCATGAAATGAATGTCTCTGCCTCTACATAATGCATATTTAACTCTATTCCCAAGCTATATTCTTCAAATACTATGTTTTCCTGTGTGAGTCCTGGAGCTCAACTCGGCACCCCATTTACCAGGTTGTGTTTGGTTGTTTTGAGCACACACTGAACAGACATCTATAGTCTGGTTTAGAGAAATTCACTGAATGTGAACCTTTTAATACTAGTATATGTTCTGCATTGGGGACATTTCCTGTGTTAATTTGTTTGTGTGTGTGTGTCCTTCAGATGCTGCAGGACTGCACCAAAGCCAGGAGAGAGGTGGAGCTCCACTGGCGAGCATCGCCGTGCTCACACATCGTCCGCATCGTGGACGTCTACGAGAACCTCTACCAGGGAAAGAAATGTCTGCTCATCGTCATGGAGTGGTAAGGGTCGCCAGCTTGGTACTTAGTCTGCCAATCAACTGACCAATAAGTGACCTCAGCTAAGCATTCAGTCTTCCCATCAACTGCTCAGCTGACCAATCAGAGGCCTCAGCTAAGCACTCAGTCTTCCAATCAACAAATCACTTTAAAGCGACTATAAATAAACTCTAAAACTAGGTAATAAATCTGAATGACCTGTGAAGAAGCTGACGGGAATAATAGTTCTGGCTCTTTTTCATAACACTTTTAACCATGAAGAATAATTTGAGGATCTCAATCTATGATAATATTCTTTAGAAAAAAAGACTAGCTCAGTACATGGTTAGATGGTTAGTCATTATTTGGTTTCGATGAATAGCCACCAGGCCTGTCGTGTGATTTGGTGTACACAGTAAAAGTATTACACCAACGGCTGGAGAACAAGATTGGGGCCCCCCAAATAGACTCTGAGAAGAAATAAGCCCTGACTGAATTCCGGTTAACTGCTATCTGGTAATCGCCTCAGCCCAGTTATCTATGCGCACCCACAACCCGCTCTTCTGAGTAGCTGGATGAATGTATATAGTAAGGAAACCATGTCACTTGCGATTCATTTTATGACTAACATGCACTTACCCGCTAATGTGTATAGTCACACGCCGTTAGATTGTATTTTGGGATTTGGGAGTTAGGTGGGAGTTGTGTCGCAATTTCAGTTATTTCATAAGCAGTGCATTGTCATGTGGAGGTGCAACAACTAATTTATTAGAGGTCAACTATTAAATTAATTGCCAACTACTTTTAAAATTGATTTGTTAGTTTGAGCTTTGACTTCTTGATATGAACATTTTGTGTTTTCCTTATTCCTTTCGCGCAAACTGAATATCTTTGCTGTAGTGTGGGCAAAACTGAATATCTTTGCTGTAGTGTGGGCAATATCTTTGCTGTAGTGTGGGCAAAACAAGACATTTGAGCACGTTGTCTTGGGCTTAACACAGATAAATATTTTTGAAAATAATTGACAGATTAATCGTCTATAAAAAATAATCGTTAGTTGCAGCCATCTGGTCGGAATGGTAGACTAGCGTTGAAGGCCCCCGGGCAGAGAGTCCCATCTCGTCCACTTTTAACCTAGAAACCTGTCTCCTCACACACACACACACCGTCTCTATTGCTCTCGTGACCTGACCTGTGTTCCTCTTTAGGGTTGAGCTGATGTGTCCTCTGGTAACGCTACCAGTAAATGCTCTCTTACACACACACACACACCTGTGTCTAGGCATTGTCTTACCCCCCCACCAGGCCCTATTACCACAACGTGCACTCAAATCATGCTAAGTCAAACAGCATTGACTCAGAATGGAATAAAAGCATGTTGTTGGGGCTGTCATTTCGGGAATGTGATGAAAAACACTGGATGTCTCACGTAGATGAATGTGTGAAAAAATTGGGTAGTTTCTTTTCTCTCTTATGTCCCAGCTGCACTATTAAAACGGTCAAAACAGAGTTAGTGAGTAAGGTCCATTGTTATTGCTGTAACCTGCTTTGGATACAAAATAAAAATAAAACATTGCTGAGTAAACATAAACGTGAAATCATGCGAAAATATGACTCAATTTTTCTGTATTGTACTACTACATGCGGCCAAATAGTGCCATTGAGACACGTTACATGATGCGTTGGTGGAGGTTGTGAATACTTCAATGCTTCAATGGTGACAGGAACTGACTGCGTTGGTGGACTTCAATCAGTATACTAATCATGATGTTTTGATGTGGTCAGGACTCGTGGTTATGTCAATTCTTGAAATTGATGGCATACCCTACTATGACTTGCACTCCACTTTTTTTTTTTTTTTTTAAGTTAGTATTGCTATATACTTATACACCACTATGATATATCCCCTATTGAGATTTTTCTGGCTAAAATAGTTCCAACCATATTCCAGTCCAAGTGACCATGGGGCCCAGGTTCGAATCTGACCTGGGGGGGCATTTTCTTGTCCCATTCTATTTCTCTCCCACTTACTTCCTGTTCTTCACTGACCGGACAGCTAAACAAGGACCAAACTCATCAACCAGTTAAATACAGCTAAACAAAGACATAAGTCATCGCCTCTGGGTCGCAGTGGTGCAACTGGCTGCAGCGTCCGTACTATGTTTGGGTCCATGCGGCCCCAAGTTTGAATCATTTCCCGGTTACATCCCCAATTCTCTCTCCCACCTACTTCCTGTCAAACTTCATGGTCCTAAAAATAAACTTAAAAAGTAAGTAATTGCTGAACTGTATGGCATCAGCTTGTCAGCCAAAGTATATAAATTACAGAGCGTTAGCTAGCGGAGATACCTTAAGATTAAGAGTGAAGATTTCTTTGAATTGAAAACTGGTTACTCAGCTCGTCGGCTAAGGACCGATGAGGTTTAAAGGAAAGCGTAAAACAATTCTTTGAAGGCTTCCCAGAGTTAAGTCATCACAGTTGAACTTTTTGTAGGTTAATACGATGCTATCTAGGAAGACTATTTTGCAGTTTAGCCAGTTTCAATTCAACTGCCGTTGTCAGCATTGTCATTTGTTTGAGAAACAGAAAGTAGGCCAAGCAGGCCAATCACAGTACGGCTTCACCCAGTTACCCTAAAGCTCATCAAATAAATGACTTATAGTAACTGCTACAAAGTCATCAGGATGCATGGCTGTCGCTGAACTATTCTCTGGCTTGAGAGGAAGGAGAAGTGAAAGTTAAAAGCCGTTGTTATTCATTTGAGGCCCACTTGTTCTGCACTTCCATAATGCGTGTCAGTATACTGTGGCAGGCTTAAGTGAACTACTCTGTATCTGACTAATGCGTACCCCCCCTACATACACACACACACACCCCAGAAGGGTTTTGCGTTGACATAATCGTTTAGGGTAAGTGGACCCATTAAGTCCACCAAAATCTAAGTTTAGGTCTGTTTCATAGAAGGTAACATTGTTTATAGGTAAGATTATATATTGGTGAACATCTCTCATTTGAAGATGTATGCATTAGTTAAAGGTTCTCTAAGCAATGTTGGGTAACGTCACTTCTGTTGACATTCAAACAAAACAGAGCTAGATCGCCCCTCCCTCCTGTGTAACTGACACTCTCCTGAACGCACATCTCGCCGGTGAATGGCTGGAAAATGATGTTATT
>NC_055960.1:35422787-35487787 GCF_018492685.1 Alosa sapidissima
ATTAACATAAAATGCCAAACAAACTTTTATTTGGAAACAGTTGGCAGGAGTCATGGTTGATGACAACTGACAGTTGAAATGGCTGAACAGTTAAATAGTTGAGTAGTTTAAATAGTTAAATTATTTAATAGTGAATTATTGTAGTGAGGACATGTATTTTGAAACAGTTGTGGGCAGAGGAAATAGTAGTCTTAAGAGAGCCAGATTGTATGCTTAAAGCCTGAGACAGAGTATATAGTTTAAAAGTTGAATGTAGATAGTGTAATGGATGTTGATAGACAGAAAGTTGAATGGATGTTGATAGGCAGATTGTTGAATGGATGTTGATGTATAGTTTAATGGGTGGATGAGTGAATGGTTTGAAGAGGATGAATGGATAGAAAGTTGGAAGGAATGTGCCTTATATCCTTGTAGAATGGAGAGACACAGAGTGAGTTGGGGGCGCCTCATAGCCGTCCCGCGGGCTACCTGGTGCCTGCGGGCACCGTGTTGGAGACCACTGGTTTAGACATTTCAACTGTCAGTTGTTATCAACTATGACTCCTGCCAACTGTTTCCAAATAAAAGTTTGTTTTGCATTTTATGTTAATATACAGTATGTTTATATTTTCATGCACTGGTAATTTCCTCGAAATTACACTTTACACAAAAAGTATAAAGTTTACAAAAGTGAAAAATACATTCCCCACGTGTCCTTTTCAAGACCTACGTTACAAAGTTTCTACGTTAAACGGTTAAAGCTGAATTAGACGCAGAAATTTGGTAAGAAGAAGACTTCGGATAACAGAATGGTGCATTTTCATGCACTGTAATTATCATTTAATTTATTGAAGGTAAAGAGTTATTCAAGACCTATATCACCCATGGGAAAAAGTAATTGCCCCCCTAAACCTAGTAACCGGGTGACCCTCCCTTGGCGGCAACAACAGCAATCAAACGTTTCAAACTAGTCTTTTACACAACTGCAGAGGGATGTTGGCCCACTCTTCTTTGCAGAATTGTTTTATTCCATATTGGAGGGTTTTTGAGCATGAACTACCTGTTTAAGGTCGTGTCACCACAGCATCTCATTTGGATTCAAGTCAGGACCTTGACTAGGCTACTCCAAAACCTTAATTTTGTTACCCAGGCTCTGAAGTACCAAAGCAGCTCCAGACCCTCACACTAACAGCACAGTGTTTGACTTGGTATGATGTTCTTATTATGACCTTACTGTACTACCGTACTTTCTCATAAGAGCCATTTGAGTTACAACCATTAAGTACTTAAACGTAACTGTCCCCACCAGCTACCCGTTGTTTCCCCATGTAGAGTCCGTTTCTGTTAAACACACCGCTGAGCAGGCTGTGGACCTTTCACCCTGATGGAGGATTGCACCTTCAATATAACGATGATTCGACCCTTCTCATGTCACTAGGGTCTGCATTGGACTCAAACCACATCAAGGCCATTTCTCTGCTTTGTAGTGCAACCAGTGGACTGCCTCGTGTAGTACAACCACTGGACTGCCTCATGCATACTAAATGTATAGGATACTTAATGTATAGGAATGCTGACCTATGTGAAACATTCTATAGGTCTGTTCGAAATGGAAGGCAGCAGCCTCGCTTGCCATAACAGACATCAAGGTATCAGCTATGAACTTTATATTGGACGGCCGCGCAAGATAGCAACTCAGAATACCATTGCCGGGATACTGACAAATTACTTAATACATTGCCTTCAAAATTTGGCAGTATGAAGGTAACTTAGAAGGCAGAATTTTATATGAATATTTCATTTGGACATGCCTCGATGCCTTTCTCCGGAAGGCAGGATTTTTAAGTTTCCTTTGCCTTTATTTTACACATGCACTTTCACTCTCTCTCTCACTCACTCACTCACTCTCATTCTCTCTCTCTCTCACACACTCTAAGTCTATGTTATGCTGACAGACATATCTGGTTGTGCCTGACCGTAAACGCTGTAACCAACAGCTGGGAGGACGCGCATAACCGAGGCTGACTACCTGACCACAGATGAGCTTGCAGGCTTTGCCCTTTACATCCGATGCCTGGCCCCCTTCCCCTCATCTGGGGCGTTTTCACGAAAACCAGCTCACCCCTGGGCCGTGGCCTAGCGACATCTGAGGAAGTTATCAAGGCTGTGGTCAGGGCTGCGCCTTAGCCCTAGTAAGCATGAATGATACTGCACTGCTATTCTGAGTCTATCTTTCAGTCACACACTCAGACTCAAACACGCACATTCTGTCAAAATCACATTTATGAGAAATTGGGCTACAAACCAGCATGCTCACTTAGACCGCTCTGTGGTAGTTTCCCGCCAGCCTGCCTCTCTACCCCTAAAAGGGCATTTAAGGCAATAGAATTGCCCCCCTACTGCGCCATATGGGTCATCAAACGATAGATCAATAGATATATGGATACTTTGAGGGCAGCCGTGGCCTACTGGTTAGCGCTTCGGACGTGTTACCGAAGGGTTGCCGGTTCGAACCCCGACCAGTAGGCACGGCTGAAGTGCCCTTGAGCAAGGCACCTAACCCCTCACTGCTCCCCGAGCGCAGCTGTTGTTGCAGGCAGCTCACTGCGCCGGGATTAGTGTGTGCTTCACCTCACTGTGTTCACTGTGTGCTGAGTGTGTTTCACTAATTCACGGATTGGGATAAATGCAGAGACCAAATTTCCCTCACAGGATCAAAAGAGTATATATACTTATACTTATTGATCCCCAAGGGGAAATTCAAGGTCGCAGTAGCTTAAGGCACCACACACAACAACATAAACAGGATGATAAAATAGCAAAAAAAGAACAGTAAAATATACTAAAGATGCTAAAACATCCACATGAATGTACTAAGGATGTATAAGCATGAGGCGCTTGCAGTGACAGGGCAGGAACTGATTCAGTATGCAGTGGTAAGATGCTACTGTGATTCAGTATGCAGTGGTAAGATGCTTAATGAGGTGTGTGTCATGGTGGTAGTGCAAATAAGTCCAACAGTGCAGGGTTAAAGTCTAGCGACCAGCAATAAATATGGACATTGTAAGAGACCAGCATTAAATATGAACAATATAAGAGAAAAATGTAAACATACTTGTAGTAATATAAGAAATATAGCAGCAGTGCAAGGATAGGTTTGAAGTAGAGTTTAGATTCTCTAATGGTTTAAGTAGCCGAGTGCAAAAGAATGGATCCTATGCTGCTGCCACACAGCAGGAGCAGAAGGCAGGGTTGAACTGAGAGGGACCTGAGTGTGTGGATGACATAGTCTTTGTTGACAGCATGAGTGGATGTCTGTGATGTGTTGGTTGAAGGTAAGCTTGCTGTCGATAGCGATGCCAAGGTATTTAAAGCTGTCCACTATCTGTACTGGTTGGTTGTTTATAGCTGTCCACTATCTCTATTGGTTGGTTGTTGATGTGTATGGGATCCTTTGGAGTAGTTTTGCTGCCAAATACGAGTTATTATGTTTTTGTTGCATCAAGGAGGAGGTGGTTGTCTGCACACCACTATGAGAAGTGAGTGACAGTAGGCTGTGTCTGATAGAAGTGCGAGTATGGCAGTGTCATCAGAATATGTGAAATACCTTGTCATGGGAGATGGGCTGAGACAGTCATTGGTGTAAAATGTGTATATGAATGGACTCAGAACTCAGCCTTGCAGGGCTCCAGTATTTATAATGATGAAATGGTGATCTGAATGGCCAGAATACGCATTGACTCTGACCTTAGTCTTGCCAGCGTACAGTACATGCACTGACTTGGACTGCAGTTTGACTGGCTGTGTGTGTTGTGTCCTGTTCTGTGTTTCAGCATGGACGGAGGAGAGCTGTTCAGTCGGATTCAGGACCGTGGGGACCACGCTTTCACAGAGAGAGGCATGTTACATGTATTCATTTAGCAGAGTCTTTTATCCAAAGCAACTTATATTTCTCTTCTTGAAATGTCACTTCTATCACGAGGGCCATTGTTCCCGGAGCACCTTGGGGTTAAGTGCCTTGCTCAAGGGCACAATGGTGGAAGTTGGATATTTCAGGCTACTACATACAGTAGCCCAGCTCCTTAGCCACTAAGCTACATGCTAGCCCAGTTCCTTAGCCACTACGCTACATGCTAGCCCAGTTCCTTAGCCACTACGCTACATGCTAGCCCAGCTCCTTAGCCACTACGCTACATGCTAGCCCAGCTCCTTAGCCACTAAGCTACATGCTAGCCCAGCTCCTTAGCCACTAAGCTACATGCTAGCCCAGCTCCTTAGCCACTACGCTACATGCTAGCCCAGCTCCTTAGCCACTACATTACCACCGCCCGTATGATCCCAAAGCCTGTCTTTGCTGCACCCTCTTCTTATGCAACCTGCTTACATTCACCTCTTCAAGTAATACATACGCTTTCACAGAGAGTCGCAGCCTGTCTTCCCTACACCCTCAGCCACAGGGAGCGGTTGCGGCCCCATAGTGCTGGAAGTTTAATATCAGTAATATCAGCCCCTGCAGTCTTGTTGCGTTTCGTGTATTTCTGTTTGTGTTATTGTTATTGGTGTGTATTACTTTGTTTGAAGTGAAGCACATGTGTGTTTACCATCTGTGCTGTTCTGACAGAGGCCTCTGACATTATGATGAGTATCGGGGAGGCGATACAGTTCCTTCATGCCATTAACATTGCACACAGAGACGTAAAGGTACCCATGCTTTCACACACACATTTTTTTCCATATGAGTGTTTCCATGCGTATGTGTGTATTAGTCATACTATTAGTATGCGGTCCAGTTTCTGTTTGACTTGAGTTTCGTTCCTTCGTTTCGTTTGTTTGCAGCCCGAGAACCTCCTGTATTCCACCAAAAGGCCCAACAACGCCACTCTGAAGCTGACTGACTTTGGCTTCGCCAAGGAGACGACGATGCACAACTCCCTCGCCACGCCCTGCTACACTCCCTACTATGTTGGTAAGGAAGAACACCTGACTCGTCTGTATCCATGGAAACGAAAGACCTACTGCCATACACACTTAAACAACGGATGTAAATGTGCACTCTTGGGCAAATAATTGATTAAATTCATTAAATAGCTCTTTGTAAAGTCACCTTGAGTTTGAGAACAGTGCTATATAGATACACAAATGATGACGATGATGATGATGATTGCCATTGTTATTATTATTATTAAGAGGGAGACAGGGCCGATTTCTTCAAAATGAAAATTGTGGTTCTGACATTTTATTTGGTTTAATGATGTTTCTGACTCTTCAGTGGAATCAGGAGATGTTGGCACGTCTTTCGTTTGGGTTTGACTGGCCTTTCTGTTGTCCCCTTTGTTTCAGCCCCAGAGGTCCTTGGTCCAGAGAAGTATGACAAGTCCTGTGATATGTGGTCGCTCGGGGTCATCATGTACATCTTGTAAGTGTGCCTCAGCCTAGCTGTCACTCACTCATGATCACTCACACACATAATATATATTATACACACACACACACACTCACAAAAACTCATACACGTTGTCTTATACACACACACACTCATGTACATCCATGTACATCTTATAAGTGTGCCTTAGAGTAACTGTCCCTCACCTATGATGATACTACTTCTAGTTTTTTAGAACTAATTTTAGCCACCCCTCACATACAATGGAGTCACCTACAATAATGTTTTTAGAACTTTGGCCCATGCGTCATGTGACACACAAACTCATGATCACACACACACTTTCACTCGCTTTCTCTCACACATACTGTACACACTCATTCTCACATGCAGGCTCACACACAAACACACAACACACTCACGCACTCATGCACACAAACTCAAAAACTCACGTGTCATGGACTAACCCACCCCCCACCTCCCTTCTCTCTCATGTAAATTATGGGAAGTATTTAATTATGTTATTTTAGCTGAATGTGTTAAAATGGGAGATGGGCCGTCCAGTTATATGCACATGAAATGACACTTGTTAAACTCACCACATGTCATTTGCAATAATTTCACCCGTCATGGGCAATGCTAAAGTCACTGTTACAAACAGTGTAGCATGCAAGACTATCGTTATTTTGAACTCTTATGAGACAAGGGTACACTTTCGTGTAGTCTGATGTGAAATGGGTCTTAAATGTTCCTTTTTTTGGGGGGCACTCTGCCTCTGCTATGACGCTACTGAACTGAACTGAAACAGGCCAATCAGGATGCTCTTTGTCTTAAACAGGCACACACACTACCTTTCTCTCTCTCTCCATCCCCCTCGTGTGCGGGCTACACTCAGATGCACTCACGATTTGAAGTTTCGGTCTCGTGTGTGCGCTCTTGCTCGCTCGCTCGCTCTAGATTCCGGGTGATTTTATCTAATTTGCGGGTGTCAGGGAGCCGTTATCAATATGCAGGAGACTCCCGGAACTTCCGGGAGACTTGGGATGTCTGCATAGGTGTATCTAAATTAGCTATGTACCAAAAATGACATTTTACCGTGACTCGAAGAGCTGTAAACACACTGTAAGGCTGCAAAACGAAAGGGGTGGTAATTGGAGGCGTTACAATACATGTTTTATTTTTATGCGTAGACTGTGTTTTACTTCCATATGTGTATAACTTATAGATATAGTGGGCTTTAATGTAAATGTGGCTGTTAAACCTTGTTTGTTTATTTTATTTACTTTTGCCACTTGTATTGTGGGGAACCAATCACATCGGTGTATCTGATATAGTCGGGCCAGAGGCGAGCTAAACAGTGGACTGTCATAGTGTTATCCAATTGCATCAAAGTCCGGAATCAGTCAGTAAACATTGATCATATTGTGTTATCCAATTGCGTGCAGTAAGATTTTCAAATGGACGCTTGGTGCCACTCCTCGAGTTGGGCCATTACATTATTTGTGGCCAGACCCTTAATCTTTCTATATTACCAGGATCTGGAATCTCCAGGCTATTAGTCAAGGGCACAACAGTGGCAGTTGGGAATTGAACCCACAACTCTTCTGGCTACTGCACGCTAGCCCAGCTCAGCCATGCTTCCACCTCAATAGTCTTGTTTAACCTTGGTTGTAGCTGATGTGTGTAACTCTCTTGATTGTAGCTGATGTGTGTAACTCTCTTGGTTGTAGCTGATGTGTGTAACTCTCCCCCTCCTTCCCTCCCCAGGCTTTGTGGTTACCCTCCATTTTACTCCAACCACGGACTGGCCATCTCTCCCGGCATGAAGAGACGTATCCGCATGGGCCAGTACGAGTTCCCCAACCCAGAATGGTCAGACGTGTCCGAGGAAGGTAGGACATACTCTGTGCTCTCGAAATCACTCAGTGAAGATCTTTATCTATCTCTGTCATATATAGGAAGTATTCCTCTCTAGTCGAAGAGTGGTGTGGTAAAAATTAAGTGTTAATCCAGAGGCAAAAGGTAATACACTGGCAAGCCGAGACCACAGAGTACAAAGCTTTATTCACAACGCTGAGACAGGTTACAAACACAGCATCTACAAACTAAGCATCTTAGCGAGCATGAGAGCAACAAGTCTGTTGTAGACAAAGTCTTACCGTTATGTATAGGACTAAAACAGGGTATTCTTGATGGATTATATAAAATGAAAGAACAAGAGCTGACATGACATATGACTTAAAATAACTAAGGGAGGTTGACGTCAGAGGTCATGGATAAGAAAAGCCCAAAATAATTGATCATCCTTTTAATGTCTACATTTCTTTAAAGTGTAGCCAGTTTGACCACAACAACCCCAGATCTTTATCGATCTCTGTCATATGTTGGAAGTTTCGAGTCGAAGAGTGGCATCCTGCACAGGGGACCAGATTGCTGATTTTCGGTTTGCACTACTGTACCGTACATTTTTGCAGTGATCGTAAGCAGTGTGTATTGAAAGCTCTTTATGGAAGACGTTGTCTGTTTATGGAAGACGTTGCCTGGAAGAAGTTGTCTGTACCGTACATTTTTGCAGCGATCGTAAGCAATGTGTAATGAAGGCTGTTTATGAAAGATGTTGCCTGTTTATGGAAGACGTTGCCTTGAAGAAGTTGTCTGTACTGTACGTACATTTTTGCAGTGATTGTAAGCTGTGTGTATTGCAAGCTGTTAATGGAAGACGTTGCATCTGAAAAGGCATATTGGTGACCTACAGTAAATGGAATTTGACGGAGAATGGAAACTTCTAGACACTCGATTTCTGCTCCTCTCCACATCTGTCTGTGGTCTCGTGTCGTGTCGTACGAGGTGCACAGATGAAACATGTATATGGGGTTCTGTCTGCAACTTTGTGTGTCAGTTTGTGAACATGTAGAGGTCTCTCTAGGTGACTCACTCACCCCAGGACAGTGTTGAAAAAACGCTCGATTGCTCGCTCACGGTCTCTCTCTGAAGAAATTAAGGAAATTGTTGCAACACACAAACTACACACACGCATGTCCAAACGGATACAGAGAGGCGTGAAGAACTTCCAATTAGCTTGATGATGACGTCTGCATTTTGTTATGACTGTTGTGTGCCTACGCGTCTGTCTTTTGTGTCTGTGGATTTTTTCTCACAGCCAATGACCTTATTACAGGTGTATGTGTTTTCTCATTGCGCGTGTGCGCGTGTGCTTTTTCTCACAGCCGAAGACCTTATTACGTATGCATGTGTTTTCTCATCACGTGTGTGTGTGTTTTCTCACAGCCAAAGACCTCATCAGAACCCTCTTGAAGACAGAGCCCACCGAGAGGATGACCATCACAGAGTTCATGAATCACCCCTGGATCAACGTTAGTACACGCGCATGCACACACACACACACACACACACACACTCACTCTCCCCTTAGTTTGCACACAAACAACTTGCAGTGGATAGGACACACACACACTGTACACACAACTCGCAGTGGACACAGATACGCACACACACACACACACACACACACATACCTACATACATACATACATACACACACACAAATACACACCTCACTGTACACACACGCTTCAAAGTGGACACATTATTAAACACATATTCACACTACACACACTATATTCATGTATCTTTAACGTCTATTAGTGTGTGTGTGTGTGTGTGTGTGTTTATGAACGTGACTGTAGTGTGGTGGTAGTCTGGAGTAAACTAGCAGTGTGTGTTTGTAGTGTTGTGACAGCCTGTATAGCCTAATGAATGTGTGCGTCATTGTGATTACTTTTAGTAAAGTGTGTGTGTGTGTGGGGCATGCTTATTACTTTTAATGTGTTTATCTGTGTCTGTGTGTGTGTATGGTGTGGTGATTACTTTTAGTAGCGAGAGTGTCTGTTTGTGTCTGTACCTGTAGTAAAGTGCTGTGTCCTTCTCCCTGTGTTCCTGCAGCAGACAATAGAAGTGCCTATGACTCCCCTCCACACCAGCAGAGTCCTCAAGGAAGAACAGGACGCCTGGGAGGAGGTCAAGGTGAGCATGGACACACACACACACACACACACCACAGGACTCACATCACAAGACGTTATGCTGGGGCATGAACTAGATAAACTGCTATGGTTCACATCCAATCTTTGGGGCAGCCGTGGCCTATTGGTTAGCGCTTTGGATCTGTAACCGGAGGGTTGCCGGTTCGAACCCCGACCAGTAGGCACGGCTGAAGTGCCCTTGAGCAAGGCACCCAACCCCTCACTGCTCCCCGAGCGCCGCTGTTGATGCAGGCAGCTCACTGCGCCGTGATTAGTGTGTGCTTCACCTCACTGTGTGTACACTGTGTGCTTCACCTCACTGTGTGTACACTGTGTGCTGTGTGTGTTTCACTAATTCACAGATTGGGATAAATGCAGAGACCAAATTTCCCTCACGGGATCAAAAGAGTATATATACTTATACATATACTCCTGAGTCTACTTGGCTTATATCAGCTGTGGATCTGTTGTATACTTATGTGTATAGTTATGCCCCCTGTATTTTAAGGAAGAACATTTATTTATTTATTTATTTATTTATTTATTTATTTATTTATTTTTCCATTTTACCATTCACAAAGAAAAATGGTGTCCTTAAAGTTTAGATTTTTCCTCATGTTTTAAATTAAGGAATTTTCAAAAGATTTTTTGTTGCTCTTTTTAGTCAGCTTCAGCATGGGTTCACATACTTTAGCATGGGTTCACATTAGGGCTGGGCGATAAAACGATAGCGATATGTATCGCAATAGACATGTAATCGATATCAATAAAAAATACGTTCGATAGAACATTCGATAAATAAAACACACACTTCCCGCCTTACGTTGTCCATAAATATAGGCAAAATATATCTTGCATTGTTGCTAGTATGTGCAACTCTACCAGAGTAGGCGATAGAAGTAGGCCTACCTCAACACAGACTCTCAATGAGTCCTTGCCCCGTGCACTCTGTCTCTCTTTCTCCCTCTCAACAGGCGCATCCCTCCTCATGCACATCCAAACATTCACAATCGTGCAAGACGACTGGCTAAATTGCTATTAAATTCGGTTAGCATCATTAGCACGCTGCACGAATTTGTTCAAAACTCTTGCATTCAATTTGACTGCTAAGTTCTAATCATTCCAATCCTGATGCAAATGGAAAAGTATTTTCCAAGACTCAAACGGGCCTGTTCCAAGGAGAAAAAGTATTTGAAACTTAAACACACGTGGGGAAACTGAACAGTCTAACCAGTGATAAACTAGCAAATTAAAACTTTGTTTACAATATTTCCAGGCTTCAAACAGTGCTGCTTTTCATTCAGACTTATGTGGACATTTATTTTGTTTTTCATGATTGTGTTGCTATTTCTTTTCCCTGTTTGCTTTGATTGATAACTGAGGTGAAGGTTAAGTTTAAAATAAAAGTGTTTAAATTGAACTTTTTTTTTCTTTCTGGTCCTTATCTGAAATAGATTTTTTTTAAAAATCAATAATTATCAATATCGACCGATATGAAATACTTATATCATGATACAGTTTTTAGCCATATCGCCTAGCCCGAGTTCCTTTCACTTCCTTTCCACTCTCTCTTCTCTGCCTCTGGAGTAACCTCACTACACACACACACACACACACACACACACACACACACACACACACACACACACACACACAAATAGTTCCTTTGTTTATGACGGGTAAAACCCTCCCCTCCGTTTGTCTTGTGTGTAGGAGGAGATGACGAGTGCCTTGGCCACTATGCGTGTGGACTACGACCAGATCAAGATCAAGACCATCAAGGACTCCACAAACCCCCTGCTGATGAAGAGGAGGAAGAAGATTACCACAGCACAGAATACAGACCCGGACACACAGAACCCTGATCTCTGAAGAGGGGACACACTCACCTGCAGTCAGTCAAACTGAAACACACTCATGCTCTAACAAAGAGGACATGCATGTACACACACACACACACACACACACACACACACACACACATACACATACATACACGCGCGCACACACACACACACACACACACACATACATACATACACGCGCGCACACACACACACTCACACACGCACACATATATACATACATATATATACATAGACATACAAGCAGACATCTATGCTCAGATGATGCACACTCACATTCACACACTTACCTGTGTTCAATAGAAGGAGAATATGTATACACACACACACACACACACACACACACACACACTGCATACGTACATGGAAATCGTTTGAAAGAAAGAAAGAAAAGGAAGCAATAATTCAACTATATCCTGGGAAATAGACGGCATGAATTTTATGAAATTGCCAGGATTAGAAGGTTTTCCCTACAAATGTTTTTTCCCCCCTTTTCTTTTTTAAAATAATTTCTTTTTATTACTCCGCTGTTTTAAAGAATCATCCACTGTGGCATTCTGGGAATGCTTGAGGGTTCTCTCCCTGCGTTCTGCTGATTTCTGGGGAAGGCGAAGGATCCAGAATTACGGAGAAACCGATGCAACAGAATTAATTTGATTTGTGTACGCGTGTTTTTAGAGTCCTGTTTACCACACGTTTATTCGTTTTGTTTATTCATTTTGTTAGCAATCCGGCCAGCCAGCCAAAGAGGGGGCACAACAGTTTAGAGTCTCTTTCTGTTCTTTGTCTCTGTCTCTCTCTCTCTCTCTCTCTCTCTCTCTCTTTCTTTCTTTCTTTCTTTCTTTCTTTCTTTCTTTCTCTTTTCCCTCTCTTTCCTTTTCTACTCGCATACAAAGCCATACAGTAGGTCCATCAATTGTTGCCGAGCACACTTGTGATATGAGTAGCCTGTTCTCTTTTTCTGGTTCTGGGTTGAAGATTTTTCATGGAGGCCCTGTTAGCATTGGGTGGGGACGGGAGGTTGTCTGCTCGTGATGATGCATTAAGCCTAGACTCCCTAGATCTGACCCCCCTCATTTGCCATACTAAAGTACATTGTGAGTTTTCTGTCCATGCACCTGGTTGTTCTTCGTGGGGTGGGATGGGTCAAATATATGAGATTGCTACTGTCACTAACTTACAGATCTAGCAAAATGTTTATTGATTACGACTCATGGAATGTAGATTCATTCACTGATTTTCTGAAGCCCTAATGTGACCCCTTACATATACACATACACATACACACACACACACACTCACACACACACCTCCACCTCTTGTCCTTTTCTTTTTTTTTCGGGGGTGTGTGCTACTCACCCACGGCTTGGGGTAGAGAGGATGTCAGTGGCCTTTGCATCCTCAGTGACTTCACGCCTGCTGTGGGTGGTGGTGGGGGTCCGTAGCAATGCTCCTCGGGGCCGTATTCTGGTTGGTTTGAGGCGTTGGCTCCCTCCTGCTTGCTCTGTCAGAGGGTCCTGAAGGGTCACCACCCACCTCATTAAATCAGTAGATGTCTGGCTGATGGTCACCACCCACCTCATTAAATCAGTAGATGTCTGGCCTGGATCCAGCACGCTTCCAGGTTACAACCGCTTCGTAGTTTGATGCCTTCTGGGCCACCGTAGTCTTAGTTAATAATGGAATGCTTTGGAGTAGTGCCCTGTAGTTTCAGATTCCCCACCCCCTCCAGCCTCCTGACGGCCATTCTTAAGTCGTGACTATATTTTACTACATATAGAGATGTTTATCTTTTATACCCCAAGTTCTCGTTGTGTCGCTCTGCGTGTCCGGCGGCAGTGCTATGCATATGTGATTTTTCTTCTCCGGTCATTTTAGATGTGTCTGTTTGCTGTGTGTCAAAATGTTGACAGATTAATTGAAAAGGGATGAGAAGTACTGTTGAAGTTCAGACTGTGTTGACATCTGTTATTCATATCAACAGAGTTATATCCAGTGTTTCTAGTGCGTCTAGGTCGCTCCAGTTTTATCTGGACACTACCTGTATTTTTTTTTTCTCTCTCTCTGAGATGTTCGAAATTAGAATGCATTTCTTTTTTTTCCATGCAGTTAAAGCAGTGTCCGAATGTGTGTCGCATGTCTCCAGTCCTGTAAAATGGAGAGTCAAGGTTTTCTTTTATTTTGTTTTTTATTTTTTTTATTTTTCCTTTGTGTCCAACTGCTGTACGTCTGTATGTATGTATGTCTCAGTCTGCTTCAACTTTGGATTAAAACACAAAAAGAGAAAAAATGGTGACTGCCCTGTTCCTTATCTGATAAAACTGTGCTTTCCCTGCGGTAATACATCCTCCTTACACATGCATGCAGCTTTCCGAGGACATCCGCCTCAATGTGAATACGCTCTGTGTGGTCGGTCTTCGCATCCTTTTGAGCTGGAAATGGCAGCGGGATGAGGCGATCGGACTGCAATGTCATCTCACGAAAGGGGCCTCTTTCGGTTTCACTCAACTCACGTGGATGGCGAATGGACATCCCCCGCCCCCCATCAGGAAAGAGGCCCTCCGGAGAGCTTTCGGGAGACTCTTTGCATATCTAGTACTGCTAGTGTCGTCACAATACTTTAAATGATGACTCGGTTATGATACCATGGCATGGGATACCAATACTGATACTACCACGGCAAAAACCTTTAACATGAGTAATAGAAATAGACTAGGCCTAGATGATTGTGGCACTTAACATTTTTTCTTTCTTGATTCCTTACTTTCGTTCTTGCTTTCTTTCGATAACAAATAGGGCTTTTATTCTACAGACTGCTGTCAGTGCATTCCCTCTATTATATTGGAGTTAGTTTGTGTATTATTGCGCTTCTCAACCAGAGGTGGAGCCTGAGAACAAATCTTGTTAGGATGCACCCAAGCTGAAGTTTGTCATCATGAAATTAAATTCTTGGTCTCAGAGCAAACATACTATGATGGACAAGAAGTGTTAAAATTTGGAACTAATACTATCCAAAGATTTTTCCATATTGTTCTGTTAAGCGAGGAATAGGCTTGACCAATGTCTAGGAAATCAATCCTAGGATGAAATGCATAGATGCAAATTAAATGTGGCTACAAAGATAAAACTAGGTTGCAAGCAATACAGGGAAGGTAGGTGTGTGTGTGTGTGTGTGTGTGGGGTGGTCCGTTTGGTAAGCTGGTTTACTGTGCTGTAACAGTCACCAACATCTTTACATGCTCTGCATTACACTGAGTCCATTACCCTGAAGGCATGTTAAAAGCTGGTACAGGTCTCTGAACCTGCAGGTAAAGACCAAGGCACAGAATGCAAATATCACAGTCAGTCAAGACAACTGATGTGATGTACCAGAGTGATAGTCTCTACAACAGGACAATGATTGAAAGCACACTTCAAAAATACAAGTACTTCACAGTCACAACATTTTATCAGTATTTTTTTTTTTTATGTCCTGCAGTCCCTGTGAAGGAAATTCTGCAGGTAAAAAAACAAGACACATCTCAACTTGAAGTGATCTGCAATGAAGACACATTAGGAATAAGAAACTTTGGTGCATCCTAACAAGATGGCGAGGTTGCATTTCTTGTTGGATTCTTGTGTTTTTTTGTTGTGATTTCTTTTATTCACAGATTGAGAAATCACTGTTGGGGAGTGACCAGAGAGGTGTTATGTCCTGCTGCCAGGGAAGTGGTTATTAATGTTAGTTAATTATCTTTTTGAACTTGAAAACATAAGAAGTAATGCAGCATTCAAGCTTTGTAAAAACCTTAATTTAGTTGTTTTAATGTTTATTTGCTGTAGGGGATCTGTTATTTTCTACAGGGATGCCCATTCTGTTGCACACAACATGCATCGTGTACATCATACTGTAAGTGGATCAAATGGGCTCCGAATGAGGTGCCCGCACAGGTAAGTGTGTGAGTATAGGAAACATCAGAGCCTTAGAGAAGGCAGGCATTAAACACTGACTCATACTTGAGTTTGGTAACTGCTGATTCATCGTTTCATCGGTTCGTTTGGGGGGGCTGCCCCCTTCAACCCCCTATTTGAAGCAAGTATACAAATGAGGGCTCTAGGTAGGTTTCATTCAGCCGTCGTCTGATTCATTCAGGTACAGCTGGGATGGGACATGCAGAGAAGCGTCTCTTGCAAAATGAGCAAGAGTGTGGGGCGGGGGATGGGGTGGGCGGTCGTAACTCAAAAGTCAACGATAATGTTGAATAGCTACAGTATTAGCTCTGGACGGACATTAGTGTACTAATGGATGTCTTTACCAGACACGGCTCCTGTATAATTCCATAAACAGTCAGAAAAAATTATTTACCGGTAATTCAGGAACTTTAACTGGCCTGCCCCCCACTTTGTGAATTGAAACATGCTGTAGGTTCACTTGTATACTCGTCAGATAACAGGAACAGGAACTTCCAGTAATGCAGAATTGGCATTCCTCTGGCGTCACACTGTGGTTTTGTTTCACCATTAAACATCATTTCCTTTTGTAACTTTTACTCAAATCTATCTGTCTGTGACTCAAAAACATTTCAAATTCCACAGGAATTCCTTGTTGTAATTTCCACCTTAAAGACATTCTCATTCCCCAATATGCTTGCATTCTGAAGTAGACTTCATGCAAATTGCATGTTCAGAAAGTGTTGACAGTGCTGTCTTTATGAACATTGCAAGTCCAGCTCCTTTGGTCAATTTTCTGTTAAAAGATGTCCTTAAGCAGGGATGCGCTCAGCCCCAACAAGACTTTGCGAAACGTCTGTTTCAACAGAAACAGTGGTCCACTGAACACTCTTTTGTTTCTCTGTTTCAGCTGAGAAGGCCGTTCTGTATACACATAGTGTCCGACACCTCTGGCTCGTCCATCAAACACCTCAAAGCAGATGAAAAGGAAACACTGGCGCACGTGGACGTTTAATTAAAAAGGTGCACTAGATGAAGATGTTATCGAACATCGAAACCTTGTCTTTATTCACCTTTTTAAATAAACAAGAATTTGTGCGCTTCAGTGTTTTTCTTTTCTTATACTGTACATGTCCAGTCCTGAGAAGCACCGGCTATTTCCCAGAGACACGGAGGAACCACTATCATAACCGATAGATAGATAGATAGATACTTTATTGATCCCCAGGGGAAATTCAAGCCTCAAAGCCGTTTTGACCAAACTGGTCGTTCAACCCAGAAACTGTAGCAAAACGATGCAAAACATTTCGAGATTAAATGTACTCTAGGAAACTGAGTCTCAAGCCCCCATTGGCCTGTGGAGGGTTTTCCACAATTTCCATTGGCTAGAGGCAGGGTCTTACGCTGTTCCCATTGGCTAAAGGCAGGGTCTTGCACTGTCCCCATAGAGCTAGAGGTAGGATCCTGCACTCTTCCCATTGGTCAGTGGTAGAGTCTTACAAGGTCACCTTTAGTTTTGGTATTATTATAGCCTTAAAGTTTCATAGGGCCGATGCTTAGGCCAGTATTGTGTGGTGGCTGAGAGTTGTAGACTGCCCGTGTAGGCGACACCAGTCCATCACAGGTAACCCAAAGGCCAAGTTGGCTTTGGTATCAGGGACCCATAAAAACACAACTCTTAAGGCCTTTGCACACCGAACCTGTGTTTTTTGTCCAAAATTATCACACAATTGAAACGTACTGACCTCACGCAGTATTAATCACATTTTTTTACACTGACTCAAAAATGAAGTCCAGTTTACATGCTGGTTGTTGGTGTTCCACACTTACTTTGAATAGGGAAAACGAACGCACACTGATAGTTGAGGTTTTCTTGAGGTGCTGGGGCCCGTTGCACAAAACTAGGATAAGGGATTAAGCCGGGATATCTTGGTTATCCTGGCTCAATATATCCGTGATCCAGCTGCACAAAAGCGGGATAGGGGGCAGCAGGATATGTTATGGTTTAAGTCACCATGGCGATTTATTCTGTGGAGTTAGCCTGCTCCAGACCAGGCTATGTTCCAGGATCTATTTAATCTCATCCCTTATCTCAGTCAGCAGTCACCACTAACGGAAACCAATAGTTATTCCACTGCCCACTACACATTGTTATCACATATAACTAGACCCACTGTCATTTTTTAAACATTTGTGATCATTAATTAACTTTTACATATCGCCATTACCGACCTGTCATGCGACAATGTGACATCACGGGAGCACCGTAACCATTTCGCCCATGGTGGTCGCGACACTAGTTGCAATATTCTCCTAAACGGAGGTGTTGAAGGTTGTGAAAAGGCTAACGCTACCTACTTTACACCGTAGAAGAAGCAATGATGCCGCTCTAGTTGCCATGGTGAATCTGTGATCGGTGTCGGGGTCTATTTGAGGGAGCCGTGAGCGCACACTTATCCAGGATAGGTTTCGCCTGGCTTGATGAATCCGTGTCTGCTCATCCTGGCTTGCTCGTTGTGAAACCAATTAAGCCTGTACGCTCTTGTTTTGGATTCATTGAGCGCAGCTCAGTAACTTATCCCGGATGTCTTAATTCTGCTTTTGTGCAATAGGCCCCAGGTTTCAAAATACTGGCTATTGTTGACATTACAAAAACTGCATAGACGTTCATGTTTCAGTTTTACAGGTATTTGCATGCAAAACATGCTCTATCCTCAGTTTTTTATTTAAATTTCTTGGTTGGGAACTGTATGTCCACATGTAATGTTCACATTCAAAAGCATTCCAGTAAAAAGCAAATAAGTTTTTTCCCTTTACTGTTTACTACAGGAGGTACAGTAGAAATACTGCTTACAGTATGATAGAACAGAAAAAGTTTTACAGTATTGCTTACAGTGAACAAAATATCCATGAAACACACAAGAGCATTCTGAACAAAAAACAACAGCAAAAAGCCCAGATAAAAAGGGGGGGGGGGGGGACTAAAAAAAGCACAAAATTACTGTATCTAATCTCTGCGATCTTCAGAGTTAGGCCACATGTTTTCATCAACATCGCATCTGATATTATCCAAGGCGATGCACCTGAGATAAAACCATTTGGTAGCAGAAGCAGAGGTTTTGATAGTGTATCTAAGGATTGGAATATTGTGTTTGCTATTGTGGGATGTTGTGTGTTAACATTCGTAAATACCACAAAAGCAATCCATAGTTTTGTTGGGAGGTATAGCTTGTCTGTAAAGAAAATGTAAGCATTGCGGAAATGTGTTCACTGACTGCATATTGTGTGAAAACAACATGAAATGTGTGAATGGTATGGCCACAAAAGGCCGATGCTGTGCTAATTGTGTTTTGAAAAATGTGACAACTGGTTAGACAAACGCTTGTTAGCAACTGAAAAAAACTGTAAACTATGGCATATGAGCAGCTAGAGTGTGTGGTCTCCTTCTGTTCATGACGTTACACACTTACTTAACATATATGGCTGTTGCTCATACCTGTGTTCAATGGCAGGGAGCATGCAAGCAGTCTGGCAGACAAGCAAGATGGTAGGCAGGCAGGAGGTCAGGAAGGGCAGGAAGGCAGGGAAGGAGGTAGACAGTAGGCAGGCAAGCAGGTGGCACGCAGTGATGTAAATTCAGTGTTGGTAATCCAAAGGGAAAAGGGGTTTACAGGTATTCTAAAGGGGTTTTAAATCAAATGTTCTGAATGTTGAAAGGTGGTAAAAAAGCGGTTTAAAACTATTTGTTTGTTGACCATTGTTTTAATAAGACTGCGTATACCCCGGCAGGCCTTGATGCACGGTTCCATTGTTGGCTATGTCACGTAAATGACAAAACGTAAAAGATTGTGGGCATTTTCAACAAAAATGACAGGGAACATCCGATCTACCCATCTAAATTGCAGTTGAATTGGCACATATCCAATTCATATCTGAATTATTTCTACATATGAATGAGGCCTGAAACCGATCTGGAAATAAGTGTAGAAAAAAAGAAATCCGAATTTCTTCAAAATTATTTTAAAAGCCTTAATCTGGAAATATCAGAATCCATGCGCTTTTTTCCTGTTTACGCAACCATGCTGCACATCAGAATTGGGCCACATATGACCAAAAGAAATCGGAATTGTGTCACATTTAACTGACAGTGTAAACGTAGCCCGAGATTTCTACTGAAACAGCGCAACAATGTTCTTTGTATTATTTAAAGGAGAAATTTGCTGATTTTTCACAGTGCTCCATTTCTCGAGGTCCATGAGCCCTATGTGTAGCGCTGTAACTGCCTAGCTACTTTATCTGTTGGAACTAGCAACTCGAGTTGGGTAAAACTGATTGTTCCTGTTTTTTTCCCGCCCTACCGACAGTACTCGGCGACCTTGAGAAACGGAGATCTATGTGAAAAATGGTCGGATTTCTCCTCAATTCAATTAAATTCAATTCAATTCCTTTGCCATTTACTCAGTTAAATCACTGTGGATGTGATTGATTGTTTTCATGGAAGCACCACACCAGGGAGATGGAGGACTGTAGAATCCACCGGTTGCGTAAGTGGGGCTTGTGGTGTCTCTGCGTCGCCTCGGCTCTCTTCTGATCCAGCACCTGTCTTCTGTAGTGTCACAAGATGATGCGTCAGGTTAGTCAGGAAATCGCTTATCTGACGATAACTTCATTTCACTTCGGGGGCAGCCGTGGCCCACTGGTTAGCACTCTGGACTTGTAACCGGAGGGTTGCCGGTTCGAGCCGCGACCAGTGGGCCGCGGCTGAAGTGCCCTTGAGCAAGGCACCTAACCCCTCACTGCTCCCCGAGCGCCGCCGTTGAAGCAGGCAGCTCACTGCGCCGGGATTAGTGTGTGCTTCACCTCACTGTGTTCACTGTGTGCTGAGTGTGTTTCACTAATTCACCGATTGGGTTAAATGCAGAGACCAAATTTCCCTCACGGGATCAAAAAAGTATATATACTTATACTTATACTTATACTTATTTCATCTGATGAAAAATTATTTCCAGAGAACACAGTGGTGTCTCTGTTGTGTCTCCCTCTACACTTACTTACATTGTTAGATCTCAAGCTTGGCTGCAGCTTTGTTTAAAACACTTGCCACATCGCCACTTCAATGGGGATAAACATACAAAGCTTGATGAAGTAATTTATATTTTGATCAATCTATGTTCATGTAATGTGCATTGTATGTTCATGAACCTAGCTGTGTGTCACCTCTCTTTACTCTTATCATTGTACTCAGGTATTTTTGTGAAATATTTTTATGTCATTCTATATCTATATATATATAAAAAATATTTTCCTCTGCATCAGTTAAATAAATCAAAATAGAACTTTACCTGTGTTTTCGGTAGGCATTTACCGCAGTGTGCGTGTGCATGCGTGTGCATCCTTGCAAGAAAGGGTATTTCAAAAAATAGGTCTCTCACTAGAATAAGTTTTTTTTTAATTTAAAAACCTTAAAATGTTTTTTAACTGTATTTCTGAAAGGATTCGGTTGGTGTTTAATGCACCATCCGAAGTTAAATTTGACTGCTGTTTACAGTCCTTGGAAATTGAGTATGAGCTGCCAATTCTCAGTTGCAAATTGCTTTGGTGACAGTTATGCATTATGTTCAAAATATTTTATAAAAAGACCAGATGACGCTGACAGCAGTGGTTTCTTGTGGGTTCTTAGATTGTCTGCAGGCCTTGAGCAGTGCAATACAGAGGTCAGTGCTGCGTGGTCATGCAGTCAAACGATGTTGCATCAACAGACAGGAAGCGGCACACGATTCAGAGGAAACCGAGAGGAGAGTGTGGCCACCTCAGTGGTGCAATCCCTCGGACAGGAGGAAGATGTGGGTAATGGGGGTGGGCTGGGTGCGTGGGTATCTAGTGAAAAAAAAAGTGCAGAGGTCAGTACTGCACAGGGGTGTCTAGGGGGAGGCCCTGCCCCCCCTGAGAAATTATCTGCAACGGGCGAAAAAATGCAAAATGCACACCCATTCTTCGCTGTTGGATTGCTCGCAAAGTCAGAGCCGGACAGTAACGGAGTACATTTACTTGAGTACAGCACTTGAAAAGTACTCAAGTTCCAAAAGAAATTAACCCTGAAGGCAAATCATGTTAATTTTTGGCATACAACATTTTTATGGGTTTTGAAGGGTGCAGAATTCAAATCTTCTGTATGCCAGGCTCAAAAATGTCCCATAATGCCTCAAAATGGAGAAATCCAATATGGTCGCCGCCGCCAGGTCAAAATCTAATTAATCACTTATCTTTTGGACTGTAAAGACCTGAATGTAATGTGCTTTTATAGGTTTTCACATATAGGGAATTCAATGACATGCTCAGATTTAAAATCAAGACTAAAGGAAATGCTTGAAAGTAATGTACATGGTTAAAATTGCTGTCTCGGATAATGAATAATTCATGAAAAAAGAGGACCATAAAACAGGTTGATGGCTTTCTGAAGAATTTACTTGAAACATGTTTAGAAACAAAGTTGATTACCATATTTTAACTATCTATTTATATTATTTATCTGTATTTATCTATTTGTCTGTATTTTAACTATTTATTTAATAATGCATCTTTTCCTATTTATTTAGTAATTAATCCATTCTATTCTATTCAATTCTTGAAACTTCTTGGTATGAAGAGGTAGGCTACACACTTAGGCTATCCTAATCATCCTCATCCTCCTCCTCTCCAGCAGTGTTCTGACAGGTGCTGCTGCAGCTGCATGACTCCATGACTAACATGCCACTTTTCCTGCAACTGCAGCACAGGTTTAGACATCCCTTGAAGCAACCACAGGAGGTGATCTCTCCCACCCCCAGTCGTGCATGAATTGTTTTATTATGCCTATAGACCCTTTCAACAATAAACAAATAAAAACAAAAACAATGCTTGAACGTTCTATTTGGGCCCCAATCTACTTCCTCTGCATTAAGATAACATATGGAATGTTAAAAAGGAAGTCTTGTGGGGCCAACTATGATGCTGATAATGGAACTCTCTTGAAAGGGTCCATATACACAAGGGAAGCCCGCTGTCGTTTTTTCTCTGGTAAACGTGTGGGTTCTCCTGTTTCCGAGGGGCCGTCAAGAAAGATGGCAAGAGTAGCCAGGGGGCTTGGGGAGTCCTCAGCAGCCTCACTGTTTTCTCTAAGCACAAGGCCTGCAGTTCCCCAACCTGCTCCTCCTACCAGTCCGCGTGAGCTGGAGGAAAAAGATGAGGAGGCCATAGTGGACATTGAGACTGTTCTCTCGTCTGAGGGAGAGGAGTTACCTTGTGCACAGCCCTGTGCAGCCAGCTCCGTGGGAGGCGAGCTGGCCCGTCTGTTTGAGGAGGTCGTTGGCAGGGCATCCAGGGCTTTTGATATTCCCCTTCCAGAGAAGCCCATTGCCTCTGCGTCTAGGTTCCACACAGACATGACTGAGCGCCCAGTGGCGGCGCTCATTCCCCTCCTACCAGACTTTAGTGACTTGGTCTGTCGCCAGATTTCCTCCCCAACTACTTTTCGTAGCTGGTCTGGTCAGACTAAGGTGCTTTCCAACATGTACGGCGAAGGGCTGATTGGTTGTGGCTCGCTCCTCCCAGTGGATCAAGCTTTGGAGCCCCTCTTCTCCTCCCCCAACTCCCTCTTTGGTGGTCCCTCCTGCCTCAGTGCCAATGGCAGGACTATGGAGGCTCTGCTGGGTAAGCTGCATAGGCCCATAGCGATGCAAGTCCGCCTTGCTAACACAGCGGCCATTCTGTCCCTGTATGTTCAACACCTCTCTGGTCTCTTGTAAAGCAGTGCCGGTGATCCCACTCTTTTGAGAGAGCTCCAGTCAGCCTCTGTGTGCCTCGCTGCAGTATCTAAGGAGCAGGTAGTGGCATCAGGCCGCTCCTTGGCTCAGTTCTGGGTAGCTAGACGCCATCTCTAGCTGTCTCAATCTCAGCCCCAGCAGGCAGTCAGAGAGCGTCTTTTGAGAGTGCCGGTGGAGCCTGGGTCCAGGCAACAGGCAACCACACTGTTGCAGCAGGTGCGTGACAGCTGCCGCTGTGCAGAAGAGGTGTCGGGGTCTCTTGGCAGGCGTGCCAGGGTGCTAGGCGCTCTAGGGCATTCACGCCTCAGCCAACACTTACCTTGGGACATCCGTCTTGGGGGCCGACTGATCTCAGGCAGCGGCTTCAGGCACCCCAGGGGCAGGGTACCTGGCCGGGGGGGCCAGCGTGCTAGTGGCCGTGGCCCCTCCAGGCGCCCTCATCGTTCCTGACAATCTCCGGGCCAGCCAGCCTCGCCTCTCAGCTCGATGCAGGAAGGCTTGGCTGGCCTTAGGAGCGGATCCATGGGTGCTCTCCACCATGACCCATGGGTACCACCCACAGTTCTGGAGCAGGATGCTTATTTTCAGATACCCATCTGGCCGGGGCATTGGTGGTTCCTAAGGTTTACGTTCGAGGGTCGGGTCTTCGAGTTCCAAGTCCTCCAATTTGGAATCTCTCTGGCCCCACGAACCTTCACCAGGTGCATGGATGCAGTTCTTGCACCCATGAGGCAGCGGGGGCTCAGAATATTAAACTATCTAGACGACTGGCTCATCTGTGCAACCTCAGAAGTGCAATGCCGACTACACGTGGCCTTGCTGTTGAAGCACACTCAGGACTTGGGCTTGCATCCCAAGAAAAGCAGGCTCCAGCCTTCCCAGGTCACCACCTTCTTGGGCATGGTCCTGGACTCCAGGAGGGCATCCGTGACTCTCTCACCGGTGAGACAGCAGTCTGTCGCTTCATGTTGCACGCCCAGGTGGAGTGGAAACTCTGCCTTCGCCTCTTGGGCCTTATGGTGGCAATGGTGCAGGTAGTCCCCCTTGCCGTCCTTCACATGCGCCCAGTCCAGAGGTGCCTGTTAAACCTTAGAACCCGATTGACGCAAAGTGCGTCAAAAAACACACCCTTTCTTCTCTGTTACATTGCTCCGCGACTGTTCATCGCAACGAGATAAACCTTTATTGCATGACAGAGAAGAAGTGGGGCTTTCCAAAGAGACTACGCACTTGTCTGTACGATCAAGTATGAAAATTAAAAAAAAATCATGAAATTAAATCAAATTGCATCATATTTACAGTCTATACTTCTCTGCGTTCACCTGCGCACCCATTACTCTCGTTTGAATTACTCGCGAACCCGTGATCACATTGATATGGCAAGCATATCAGATGAAAGAGGAGAAACAGGGCTATCCATTGGTACCATGGATATCGATCTTTCTGGCTGATAAAAACAGACGAAGTGACTGCAAAATATTAACTTCATGTACACAAACCAACGCTGCACACCCATTATTCTCGGAGTAATTACTCGCGGACCCGTGATCGGATATATATGCCACGCATGTTAGATGAAAGAGGAGACACAGAGCTATCATTTGATACCAAATACATCCTTCTGGGTTATAAAACAGACGAAGTGACAGCAAAATAATAACTTCATATTGCTGGACTTACCCCACGTTTTTGTCTGTTTTTGTGGCAAAGCATGCTTTATAATCCAACGCTATCGTGTGTTAGTCTCTATGGCAAAACATGTTCATAATCCGGTTTTGAGATCCTAGCAAATTCCTGCATGGCATCCAATTCAAGGCTCACATTGCATCCCAATTTGTTCAACAAAGAAACACCTTTTTTGCCTTTACTTTGTTCATGGCAATGCAGTAAAAAGTTGAGAATCATCATGAGTGCATACACCATAGTCACACATGCTAACAGGCAAACTTGGGTCAAGTCAGTTCGTGTCACAGATATGGAGTGCAGAATGGTCATTTTTCATCGCTAAATAAAAAATGGCATTTATTTCCGTAAATCACACACCACATATTTCTGTAAATTGCTCAGCCCCAGAGTATCCCTCCAACATGGCAATTATATTGCCCGTTTCAGGACAGTCAGCCCTACACACACATGAAATGCATGCAGAGCTATGAGCTTGCTGTGGTGAGATACAGGTCAAAATATAAGAATTTTTATAATATGATTTTTATATTTTAATTCTTTAAAAATCAAAATAAAATCAATGCTAGTACTAATACATGAAATGATCTGGATAATGATCTCGCCAGACAATTTCAATAGTCTGGCGAGACTATTTCAAGTTTATGATAGTTTTCGCTTCAAGTGTTTCAATTACAAAATAGTGTTTTGTATTTGAAATACGTATTTTAAATACATGTATTAGAAATACTGCCCATTCCTGGCAACATGGTAAAAAGATGAAAATTAACCTGATTTTACTTTCAATTCCCTTTACATTTTCCAAGGTATTAACATTAACATTTTTCATAACTCCATGTAGGACGTTTCTGTACATAAATGTAAGCACTGTGGCAGTAATGCAGTATTTACTCTTGTACTCTTGATACTCAAGTACTTTTAAAAACAAGTACTTCAGTACTTTTACTTAAGTAGACATCTGACTGTTGTACTTTTACTTGTACTTGAGTAAAATTTACTTTATTTATAATCTGTACTTTTACTCAAGTAATGAAGCTGTGTACTCTGTCCACCTCTGGTCCTAATCACACTGATATCACATGCCACCTGACAGAGCATGATCTGAGCTTCCCGATGGTATTAGATACTAGTTGCTTTGATAAACGGTTCGCAAGAACATCAGTGTGAATTTACTCTACATGAAATGTAATCATAATTACATTCCATCTCCTCATCTCTTACTCTCGGTGGAATAGGCCTATCTCACAAGCTCAGTCTTCACTCAACACATGGCAAACCATACATCAAAATAAACGGCAGACCTTACGGAATACTTAAGCAATATAGCACGAGTGAGAGTGGGGTTGGTCATGGATATTCCCACGGGTGTTGTTCGGCCGTAGCCAGAGGCCGGAGGCCGAGTGGCGCAGGCAACAACAGCCGTGAGAATATCCATGATCAATTCCACGATCACGAGTGCTATATTGCTTTTATACAACAATTCTACCACAAATTAAATAATCTGAAAACACCCCATTATTGTAAAAAAATGTTAATTTCGACATCGTTCTTACGCATCAAAAAATAGTTACCTTTTCAATAGACAGCGTCTTGGTTGCTAGGTAACCAACATTCCAGACCCCTCGTTACGGGTCTTTGTGGTTTACATGTCTTCTTGAAAGAAATGTGGAAATCACATTCATATCTAGGTTTGCTGCATGCATGTTACAAGGACACTGGGCCATGTCATGTAAGGGACATGGTACTGCAAAAAAACGGAAACATAATCTACATTGCAGAAGCACTCAACTTTATTAATGTATAGTGAATAAATGTTACACTACTGTGCACAGCCTGACGTGACGATGCTAGCACGTTAGCAGCGGTTAGCTAATTATGCTAACGTTATCTATCGATACAAGTCTCCTCCAAGTGACAATCATATTATACACAATGCTGGCAATGCTGAGAACAATTAACATCCTCGTTTATCTTACTTACATTGAGTTGACTGTGTGGCTTAATCCACAGATGTGGTGAAGCACTGTTTCGTTATGGTTTGCTAAGGAGTAACCCATTGCTTGAAATAGTGGAGAGCTGGGTGTCAAATCTTCACATTGTGTCGCGGAGTGATTTATTATTAGCTGTGCTGAGTCTGAGTTGAAATGTCCAGGGATATTCCAACTCATGGAACGTCTCTCGGCCAATCAGAAACAAATAAATAGTTCCATAGAACCCAATTGTTGTATAAAAGCATATAAGCATTAATTTGTAGGCTACAATAAGCCATGCCCGAGTAATCCAGTTTTAAATTGCAGCACATTTCTACTTGGTCTCCAACTTTGGGCTGTGATTCTAATGTAATAGCACCCCAAAATAATGAACTACTGCTTAAATATTATGTTCTTCCACTTGTTTGGTTTTCGAACATTTATTTAAACTAATTACATAAAACAATGAAATGCATCCACATATTCACATGCATTATGCCTATTTCCCACTAGCCTAAAACCATGACTGAAGCCTTATTACTCTCAAGTTCTTAAAGTGAAAGGCACTCAATTTGACCTACACACTATACAGTAGCATACAGTGTACTGACATTAAAGATAAATGTAAGTCAATGACAATCGTGTAAAATGTAAGTCAATATGATCAAAAATGAATATGAAATACTGATTACTATGTATTTAGCTGATAATTACGCAGCTCATAAATAATATGAACTTAGGCTAATATGAATTTCAAAATGTATGAAATACAAACATATGATATGAAGCCACCTTTTTACTGAGTGTGTAATGTGCATGATCTCCACTGGTGTGGTGGGGGGCTCCCAAATCAAATCCCAAACATTCTTGACTTATGTGGCAAACTAAATTTAGATAGATAGATAGATAGATAGATAGCCTACAGAACGTCTATGATTCTGTAAATAACTATTATTGTATTGGATTTGAGTTGTATCGCATCACTACAAATGGCACTGGGAAACCCATACTGTATACCCATATTTTTTTCACCTGGTTTAACAACTACCACATGTTTATATAGCCTATAGTCTAGGGCCTAGGTTATGGGCCCTGTGTGTCTGCCAAGGGATCTGCACTAAAGAATTGTGCTGATACCTTTTGCGCCCATTTTTGTTGCCCCCCCAAAGATGACATCCTGGTAGCCCCTCTGGTACTGAATGGCCATACAGTCGAACAATGCTGCATCATTCATTTCTGACGTGTTAAGAGCAGAGAAAATGACAGGAGGCGGTGGACAGTTCAGAGGAAGACTGGAACTGCTCCGTCAACCCCAGACTTTTGGTTATCTTGCAAAGTGAAGCCTGTGCGAGGGTGTGGGCCACCTCAGTGGTGCAATCCCTCGGACAGGAGGAAGATGTGGTGGTGGGGGCGGGCTGGGTGTGTGGGTATCTTTAGTGAATGAAAAAAAAAATGTTTCATTGTTTTTTTCTTTCTTTTGCTCGCTTGTCATGTACTGTTGTGTGCGCGGAAACAAGTTCAACCCACCATCAACCACATGTGCATCCTAATTCTGCTTTGGCGTTTGATGTGGGGGGCGTCGAGGATGACACTTCACCGGGACTCTGATTTCTCCTCAACGCACACGGCTATCTAGAACTTTTAGCCCCACCGTTTTGTCTTTGATAAATTTCATTGTGCTGACGTTTGCTTCACCAGTTCGTATAGTGGGAAAACAAACAGCATGAATGATTTATTCTGCACCACACACAGTTTACAGCATACTAAGTAATATCAGGAGCATATAGCACATGAATGAGTTAGTATTCTACGCTGTGGTGGTAATTGCTCTAGTGACACATTTTGTGCACACACATATTATCAGTCAGTAGGCCTAGGCACCTTATGATGCCTTATAAACAGCCTGAATGAGCATTTCCTTGACAACGTGTCAATTGTGTTCATTTTGCAGACATTTTTTATCCAAAGCGACTTACAGAAGAGAATAACATTGAAGCTACAGTGCAGAGGAGACCTTAGGCTGGAATTGCTACTGCATCAGTCAATACTATTACTAGAGGAAAAGAATGTCTACATTAGAAGTACTGGTCAAGTGTGATTGGAGGAGAAAGTGGTAGAAGGAAGAGGGAAGTGCATGGCAGTGTGTGTTATGCATGGTAGTGTGTTATGCATGGCAGTGTGTTATGCATGGTAGTGTGTGTTATGCATGGTAGTGTGTTATGCATGGTAGTGTGTTATGCATGGTAGTGTGTGTTATGCATGGTAGTGTGTGTTAGGCATGGTAGTGTGTGTTATGCATGGTAGTGTGTGTTATGCATGGAAGTGTGTGTTATGCATGGCAGTGTGTGTTATGCATGGCAGTGTGTGTTAGGCATGGTAGTGTGTTAGGCATGGTAGTGTGTGTTATGCATGGCAAGTGTGTGTTAGGCATGGCAAGTGTGTGGTAGGCATGGCAAGTGTGTGTTATGCATGGTAGTGTGTGTTATGCATGGCAAGTGTGTGTTAGGCATTGTAGTGTGTGTTAGGCATGGTACTGTAAGTGTGTGTTAGGCATGGTAAGTGTGTAAGGCATGGTAATAGGCATGGTGTTTGTTGTTATGCATGGTAAGTGTGTGTTAGGCATGGCAAGTGTTTGTTAGGCATGGTAAGTGTGTGTTAGCCATGGTAAATGTTTGTTATGCGTGGTAATTGTGAGTTAGGCATGGTAAGTGTGTTGGCTTTCAGCTTTAGTTAGCTAGTCGAGTACAAGATAAGGAGCTGCTGATTAACCCTTCCTGCCAGTCAATGCAACATGTTCTGCAGCTTGAAATATGCCATCTCGTCTGCAGGGCCAGTGGCGGAGTGAGAAAGCCCAACTTGTCCACAAAGCATGTTGTATTGTGACAGTAACCAGAAAAACAAACTGCAGCTGTGGTTTCTTTTGCTAAGTACAATATTGCCTGGGTGTGGTTGTCTTTACTGTAAATTGGAGAGGATTGATGTGCTAGTAAGTGCTCTATTTAGGTCAGTTTGAGGCCTGCATAGTCAGCATTTGCCAATCTATTGTGAGATTGCATCACACCAGCTTGAACGCCCCCCCCCAGCTGCTGGAGATAGTATTTGATGGAGATACACCTGAAGATCATGTCACATATATTTGATTTTCTCTATTTTTACTATGGCTGTCTTCTAGCAGGTTTAAAGTTAGCTCAGTTCAAACAGAAACAACCCAAACAAAAAACAAATGTAGTACAAAAATAATTTATTATAAAACAACATTTATTTAACTTAACTTATTTTTCTTAAATTAAATTTCAATAAATTAGAACTTTTACTCACAATAGATAATAGCATGTCACAGTGTGACAAAAAGACTTTCAAGTAATGGATTGATACAACCCGGCCATGATAAGTTCAATACTAGTTGGCTTACAATACAGAACACCCTTAAATAAATAAACAAACACATTCAATAAAAGTCCAGAGCAAGGAAATCTCATAGTGTGGGGGGTTTGGAAAGAAGAGTAGATCCATGAGGGTGAGGGTCTGAGACGAGTCCTCAGGGAATAGGAAAGTGTAGATGTAGGCAACTCCTTCACAGTAGCCTAGCCTCAGTTGGTAGATCCTTCAAGACACTCCCGCCATTCAAAGTTACTTCAGGTCATCAACATCAATTGAGATGGCCATCAATGTTTCCTTCTCTTTGACACCAGATAATCTTCAATGTAGTTGAACAGCACATCAAGCTCTCCCATAGCTTTGTACATGCCTCTCTTTTCCATCTGGAGAGAACAGTTTCATTAATTAACTCCTGATGCCATAATTGATACTTCAATCAATTCAATCTACTGTGATCAATTCAATGTTTGGATGTTTTTTTTATTTGTGGTGTTACCTACCCCATTGTAAGATGTCACAATGTCTTTGATGTCAAATCGCTTCTTGCATGAGAAGTAGTTTTTCTGTTGAAGATTTAAAAAAAAAAATTGATCTAGGCTACTTTCTGACAGATCGTTGGAGTTGAGCATCAGTTGCACAGTGGAGCATCAGCATCAGCAGCACAGTGGATTACACATAAGAATTTGACGTCTTACATGTAGCTCAGCTCATAGACTAACTAGGCTACCCTTCAATGACTCAATGTTGGAATATTCTCCAACACGTATGGACACAAAGAATGGCAAGAAGTTTAGACTACTTCGTTTTTCTAGGCTATGGTTTGATTAGGAGTGGCTGACTGATGACACAAACAGAACACTTTTGACTGCAATAGCCTACATAGGCTAATTAGTAGCCTACTGTATATATAGCCCATTTTCAATGGTTATAGTACAAATAGGAACAATTACAACATTTAGCCTAATGGTATCCATGGTATGTATAGCCTATGATAAAATGATCCATGAACTTAAAACAAACTACTTACGCAAGTGAGAATTTCTCGTATTAGACCTCTGAATGTCTGTCCAATATTGTCGATGGATGATTTGAACTGCTCGTGTTTCGTGTCATTCATCGCTGCTGGCAGGACGGTGTCCTGGTAGAATCGCAGGACATCGTTGACAGCGTGGCATCCGTAAACGCTCTGCAGAGAGTGAGAAAATGATGAGTGTGTAGGCTACAATCAGCAGGTGCACGAAAGTTCACCCGAGCCCACACACGTCTTCAATTTCAGAACTGGAAATGAAGCATTACGGAGGCGATGGGAGCCTCCTCTGTTCAACGTCGAGAACACAGCGTAGCCCATCTTCAATGACAGGCGAAAATCGAGACGGGAAACTTGAGACAGGACTGGTTTATCGAGGCTACAACTCACCTTGAAGTTATGTTCTACTTCGTCATCCAGTAGCACGGAATTCAGATCATCATTGTCTTCCTGAAAAGAACATGAAAACGATGGTTGGTTTTTGCATATTGCCACCGAAACATTCGCGTTTTGCTTTTCAGAAATGTCTTCGCAACAAATGCAAATGACCGGCAATATTTCGCACTCTTGCGCCTCTCGGAAGTACTTACATAATATGATTTGATCCCTTGAAATGATGCTCGAAGGCTCTTTAATTTAACCGGAACGTTCTCCACAAAAAGACAGCATCTGTCCGTGCAGTCCGCCCTCCTACTAACCGTAGAACCACAGAGCACGAGCAGCAGAAGAGAGCCAAGGGCTAGGTTTGTGCTCAACATTGTAGAAGTTTGTCTTGTCTTCAGGTGCGTTGTTGAAGATCTCTTAATTCTGCTTGATAAGCTAATTATGATCTGTTGATTGAAAGTCTCAGGACACTGACTTTTCATGGGGCAGTGGGACTTGTTTTTATAGCCTGGCTAGTCGAAAGAAACGGGGTGGGGTGTTCCTGGCATTCTTGGGGTTCATGATGATGAAAGTGGAATTTTCTTGAATAGATAAATATAGCCAAATAAACACAACGACATCCATCCATATACTTTTAATCAATATCAGCCAATTTCCCAAGTGATTTCAGCCATATTTTAAATCAATATTCAGCCAATTTCTCAAGTGATTTCAGCCATATTTTAAATCAATATCAGTCATTTCTCAAGTAATTTTGCAGTTAGTTTAGGCCTACAGTTCAGCGACACCACTCATGTTACAAATGCTCCAAGGACAAATCAGAACTATTGACAGAAATTCACCATTCTGTATTTTCATATTTGAGTGGCATTTCACTTTTTTTTAATACTGATGGGGAGTTATAGCAGTACATGTCACAGCCTCACACACAATTGTCATTGTAGTTGAGGACATTGTGGCATTATTTTATGTATTTATTTATTTTTACCAAAAAAGCCCTGTACAAATCCTATAATTCCTTTGGCAAGTAGACGTGATAATTATCTTCATGTTATGAGGCTGACAAAGTATTGGTTACCAAAGGACTTTAGGTAGGCCTAGGTCTGTTTTTATTCAGTGGATATATGCTCTGCCTTTAGAATGTCAAATCAGCACTCTGGCCTCACAGACAGACATTCTTAGGGTCTCTTTGGTGAATGAGGACCCTATGTGGTGTGTGTGCACGTGTATGTCTGTCTGTGTGTGTGTGTGCATGCATTCAGAAAGCAGGTATGTATACCAGTCTGTTTCATCACCAGCAAAGCATCCTCAGTTCAGTCAGAGATGCAGTCACCAGTCGGCCGGCGCCTCAGCGCCGTGCTGTGCAATATCGATAATGAAACATGTGGTTTAGACGCACAGGCCCCCAGTGACACTCAACTCATGTGGGAACTTCTGCCTCTTTCCCCTCTTTGGGTATTTATTGTAAAACTTGTTTGTTTGTATTCAACACACAACACATGTGTCTGCCAACCTCAAAAATGGACAACATTTTGCATCATTTGGGCCTCGTGATCATCCCTGAGTCAGCTCTTGTGCGTGTTCCAGTTGTTGTATTTGGAAAGTTGAATGACTGACATCACTATTAGTGTGATCAGTACAGGCTAATGGTTACTTTGACACAGAACCATGTGGGTGAAACTGTGGTTATGTGAACACTGCACAGCAGTTTCCAAGAAATAGTTATATAATTAGTTTTAGTGTAATTTAGAGGATTTCATCAGCTTTTCTGCTAGGCTATGTTTGTTATGCTTTTAATAGCTTTGTTCAAGTTTATCTTATTTCTGAACAGTTTGTTGTAGTTTATGTGGCCAAAATTGCAACACAATAGCAGTTGAACCATTAATTTATGCAATATCAACATGGAAATTCTATGATATGCAGATGGTTTGAATGCTTATTCTGCAGTGTTTCAAATAGACTTTTCCTTTTCTGGACCTAATGGAAATTCCATGCAGTAATTAATATTTTATTTTACAGTGTAGAAGCCGTGCCATTGAAAAGCAAGCGCAGAGAGGTTTGTTGTGTGTTGCCATTGCACTGAGGCCCAAGGGATTGTGGGTGTTTTAGGACTCGGACTTGGCAGGATCTCTCCTGCCCGTGGTCTGCAGGTAAGCTCTCCGACATCTTTTCTTATACACTTGATTTGGCAAATATGCCGTCACATGGGAACGGGAGAATTGGGTTTAGAGAGATTTAACATGTTATCTGATTGGCCCTGGTTTTGGTTGTGACTGGATATTATTCTATTTTTGTACCATGACTCGGAGGATGAATCAATCCTCACTTCAAATTCATTGAATTATATCTAATAATTCGCTGATTCTTCACATTCTGTGTAAAAATACGTCACATGAGTATCTGTCAGTTAATCATCTTTGAGGTGGCTTAATATGGACTAAGAGTAGGTGGTGGAAATTGGGGTTGGGAGGCGACCACTTCCTCTTAACTGTCATGCCACTTTACGTAACTGGAACGTCTCCTAAGGGATCCAGACCAGAGCTGAGTCAGAAACACACATATGTCACATACTCACCTGTTCAACATCACATACTCACCTGTTCAACATCACATACTCATCTGATAAATGCCACATCCACACCTGTTCAACATCACATGCTCACCTGTTCAACATCACATACTCATCTGATATATGCCACATACTCACCTGTTCATCATCACATACTCACCTGTTCAACATCACATACTCATCTGATATATGCCACATCCACACCTGTTCAACATCACAAACTCACCTGTTCTAAATCACAATCATATCCACACCTGGTCGATATCACATCCATACCTGATGTACATCACACCTGTACCTGATCTATGCCACATCCACCCCTGACCTGCACCAGATGAGGCCCATGGTCCAGACTGACGTGTAGAGGTCGCTTTCCCCCAACACAAGTGGACCCCATGCTCAGTGTGAGCGGCATTCAACTCTGTCCTTTCAGGGCAAAGCTTTGAGCCCCTGCGCTTCTGTGAATTGGTTTTCAGTCGAAAGTGCCTGGCTCATTACAGAGTAAAACACATTCTCCTCCGCAGTTTCAGGCCTCACCTCACCACGTCTTGGCCAGTGTTGCCTAGTCATGTGTGAGACGAGATGAGTAGAGCTGTTTTGAAGCTGATTTACCTTTATACAGTCCTGCCAGTCACTCCGAAATCTAGCTTTGATTGTCGCTAGGCCCGAGTGCCCGTCGGTAGTTTTTCCCTTTTGTGGCATATTGGTTTTGGCACACTGCTTGTTCACACACTAGCGCAGAGCATTGTGTGTTAACACACTGAGCCAGACAGGTCTCCGACCTCATTTCTCATCAGAGACGTTGCAAGGGTTTCGCAGCTCATTGTGGTGCAAACACACAGTAGCTAGAAACAGTTTACACTGCCACATGTGTGAGCGCAGACTTTCATTTGCTCTGGCTGAGCTTTGCTGATGTAGGCTGCAATATCAGTAAGATCTCTCTATCTCTATCTCTATCTTTCTTTCTTTCCTGATTCATTCATTCTTTCATTCATTCATTGTTTTTTGTTTGTTTCCGGTGTGTTTTCTTGCCAAGAGATTGCTTCAGGGAAGGAGCCCTCTGGTGTCAGAGGTGTTTGAGGGAGTTTTATCTCGAACACAATCTAATGTTTGCACGCTGAGGTTAGAACAGCAACTCCACACTCAGCTAATTCAGCTGTTCACACTCAGCTTCTCATAAACTCGCCGCAGGGCCTGACAGGACGACTCCGGCTCCACCTGCTCTCTGTGATGTGGAGACAGCACTTGTGGCGGGGTGGCAGACACTTGTCATACCACTTGAGAGAGCTGCACTTCGCTAATTGCATGTGCTATGCTACAGGTAGTATAGACCAAACTCTGGCAGATTCCTCAGGTTTATTTACCGAGAGGAGGGCAGGTTTACAGGCACATAACTGATGCACTTCCACTATAAAATGGAAATGCTGCACCAGATGTAAAAGTGCCGCGTATATTTGGGGGACAAAAACAGACCAGTCATCTAAAATAGTTTTACGGTCCACTGAAGCCTCACACGCAGCCATACAAAGAGTTGCGACCACGCGATCAAAAGTTCCAAAACACCTGTGCTGGATGGCTGAATTTCTGGATGCTGGAGAGCGTAATCTAGTAACTCATTGACTACTGACCAAGTGATTGGCTGTGTTCAGTTTCAAAACTCCCATAACCCGGAAACTGGCATGGAAAATCTTTATCTGTTATGGGAGTGTCACCACTCTGTTTGCTTTACCGTTCTGGCCTCACAGGATACAAGTACCACCGTCGAGGCCCAACCACATCTTCAGCAGCTGCCAACATTAAGCTAAAGGCTACTTCAAAGTGCTCTCTAACATGCAGTGCAACAGGAAAGCTCAGACCCTTTCACGTTTTCCACACTGGAATGTTGAATGGATGTTTCAGACGCATCTTAAAATGGATTCATTCAATTCATTTTTTTTCCCCTCATCAACCTATGCACAATAGTGTTGAGTGTTTTGTAAATTTATGAAAAATGACTGAAATCACATTTGCAAGTATTCAAACCCTTTGTTACTGTATTTGCTGCCCTTGCAAATGAGCTCTGGTGCCTCCTGCTTCTATCAATGCTCCTTCAGATGCTTCTACAACTTCATTGGAGTCCCCTGTGCCTAAATTAATTCATTGGACATTATTGGGAGAGGCACACATCTGTCTATTAAAGGTCTCACAGTTGATGGTGTATGTCAGAGTGAAAACTAAGCCACGAGGTCGAGAGAATTGTCCGTAGACCTGCGAGACATCACAAAATATGGAAAATTTGAAAGGATATGAAAACTTTCTGGTTACAATCTACATGCATTGCCATAACTTTATTTGTTTATTATTTATGTATTTATTTTCATTTAATGTGTGGCAAATTTATGGTAAAGTCATAATAAACCTTTGGAAAAAGTTTGTTTGATCACCCACCAATATCTTCATTCATAAAATCTATACTGTGTCGGTTGGCTTGCAACTTGCAAATCTTACCTGTAGCCTATAACTTCAAGACGCGATCTTCTCAGTTTTTCAATTGGAAAAGTTGGCAATGGAGAAGATGCACTTTGATGAACTCTACATCCTTTTCTCAAATGTCCGTATTAATCACATATTAGCACAGTTGGGGAAACCCGGGCATCCTCTTTAGTTTAGGCTATCTATCAGAAGCACTAGACACATACTAACGCTAGTCAGCAGTTTCATCAGTGCAGCCAGAAAGTGAACTTCTCTTAACTATTGAAAAACTTGGTCATTTTGTGGTTAAGCAGCCAAACCCACTCAAAGCAGTATTGGGTAAAGTGTGTCTGTGTGTGTGCATGTGTGCATTGCGATTTTTATCGCAGTCATCCAGTAATCAAGGATATGGCGTCTGTGAGGGAAACACATACACACACATTTTGCTTTTGCTGTCTGGAAGGAAGAGCTCCTCTGACCCACTTTCACACAAACTCTCTTATCTTTATTGACACCTGAGCCAGGCTATTCCTGTCAGTGGAGAAATGCTTGTTTTTCATTTCATTGGAGTAGGCAATTCCGCTTATATTCACTCGCACGGTCTGATTGACTGCTGTACTGTATATGGGCATCTGCATTGAATAACAGGAGACATTTTTATAGCTTCAGGTGTTTCTGTGATGATTTAAATGGGAAACTGAGTAAACTACAATTTACTGACTTAAGAAAGACAGGAAGGAAGGAAGCACTTATAAAATCAGAGTATTGCACTATAATTTCTGAAGCTGAAGTCTCAAATGTGTCTGCCAAAGGTTTCGGTTGTGCAACCTGTTGAGTTTTGATGGGAGGTACGTTTCATCCATCTTGTGGTCAATGAGTGGCGCAATGTGACAAGACACTTATAGGTCAACCACTTTCTGTCTCTCAAATCTCAAATGATCATTTTTGGCTGAAATCCAGTATTGTCAGTGATCCGAGATAAACAGTAGATTTGATAACTAAACTAACCCAACTTTGTTTACAGTGAAGGTCATGAGTTCAACTGCCATGTAGCGCTTGTGTGTGTGTGTGCAATGCATGCATGTCCATGTTCATATGTGAGTGCTTTCATGTGTGACTTCATGTGTGACACACTAATCCCGGTGCAGTGAGCTGCCTGCAACAACAGCGGCGCTCAGGGAGCAGTCAGGGGTTAGGTGCCTTGCTCAAGGGCACTTCAGCCGTGGTCAGGGTTCGAACTGGCAACCCTCCGGTTACAAGTCCGAAGCGCTAACCAGTAGGCCACGGCTGCCCTTTTTTTTTTATATATATATATACTATAGTATAGTATATACATCAAAACACGTACCTCCCATACTCTTTTGATCCCGTGAGGAATGTGTGTGTGTGCAGACTCTCACTTTGACACACACCACACACCAGCACCAGTGGGAATTCCAGGCTTGCCCAGGGACAGGACACGTCCTTTTTGCAGGGACTGAACGAACGGACAACCGAGACGTCCACCCTAGGAAGCGGAAACACTGTGCACTCCTTTTCCAAAAATTTTCCGCGAATGTGAAAGTGATCTGGTTTTGTGAATGTATTGCCTAAGAGGGGACATATTCAAAGTCAACACTGCACATCAAGTTCAGCTCTCTCTTTAACCTAATGTAGCCCACAGCCGAGCGGTCTCATGTGGCTGTACAGCGGTGTTGCAGAGCATACAGTATAGACACGATCTCTAAGACTAACATGCTCAAGCCATTACACACATTGACAATTAGGCACCAAGTTTCTTTTACTTGCTCCAAATGTTTGAAGTCATTCTCATGAAGTCATTTTTTTTATCTTAGCAAAGCTTTATATATTGTTTGTTACTACATGCATTTCCTTATTTCCTTGAAAAAAAAATCTAGTTTCCATTTCCATTGTGGTGGTCTGAAGTGATCAATTTTGAACCCAGGGGCCCTCTAAGGGATGTTGTTTCATCCACATCCTCAGACAGAGCTGCTTGTTTCCATGTTTATATTTCCACTGTATTGTGTGGTAGGAGCATACTGAAAAAGGCGCTACGCCGAAACATGTCTGTGCAATAAAAACTTTTGTATGCAAGGTGTGGCATTTTTTCTTGTTAATATTTCTACCGTGGTGCTTTAAAGCAGTGCTATGCAAGTTTTTTTACCTTAATATACCATTTTGATGGTAAACACACTTGTAATAGAGAATCATTCACCTAGCATAGCCATAGCACATAGCTGGTAGTGTTCACTACAAAGTCATAGAGCATAGGTGGAATCATTCACCTAGCATAGCCATAGCGCATAGTTGGTAGTGTTTACCTAGCATAGTCATATATAAAGCATAGCTGGAATCGTTCACTTAGCATAGCTATAGAGCATAGCTGGAATCGTTCACCTAGCATAGTCATATAGAGCATAGCTGGAATCGTTCACCTAGCATAGCCATAGCGCATAGCTGGAATCGTTCACCTAGCATAGCCATAGAGCATAGCTGGTAGCGTTGACTTAGCATAGTCATACATGTAGAGCATAGCTGGAATCGTTCACCTAGAATAGCCATAGAGCATAGCTGGTAGCGTTCACCTAGCATAGCCATATAGCATAGCTGGTAGCGTTCACCTAGCATAGCCATAGAGCATAGCTGGTAGCGTTCACCTAGCATAGCCATAGAGCATAGCTGTAGCGTTCTCTTAGCATAGCCATAGAGCATAGCTGGTAGCGTTCACCTAGCATGACCATAAAGCATAGCTGGTAGCGTTCACCTAGCATAGAGTCGCCAAAGTACCCGAAACTACAATGGATACCTTTAAAGCAGGGGTGGGCAAACTGCGGGCCGGATCCGGCCCGCCAAGCACTTTCATCCGGCCCGCCGAGCATTTCATTTAGTTATCAGGCTGCTCGCTATTTTTTTCCTGCGATAGAGACGACATTGGTTTAGGTTAGCTTTACTGCAAACTGCTTTTCACTCTCCTTAGATAACGTTTACAATGTCAATGTCAAAACATCATGTTAAATAGAGATAACATCATGTTAAACTAAGTTAACTCTTAGTTATCTCCTTTGCAGCAGATCTAACGTGAACATTATGCAATCCATTGTCTGCACTCATGAGAGGGAGAGAGAGCCGCAGGTTCCAGCTGGCTTGTGATTGTTGATAATTGATATCTCCTTCAGAAAGTTTTAAAAGGAAATCATGAAATCATGAACAGTAGTTCCCACTAGTTTATGATTCTCTCAGCAACATATCAAAAATATAGAAAATGACATGTCATAAGACTGGCAGCCCTAGCCCTCTTACCCCCCACAAGCACACCATATGGCAACTGTGGCAAGGAAAAACTCCCATATTCCAGGTAGAAACCTTGAGCAGAACCTGACTTAATAGGGGGAGCCCATCTGCTTCTGGCTGGCTGCGCCCTCCAATAGCAGCAGATGTAGAATAATCTGAAAAAGTAGTCTACAGGATAAGATGAGTTAACTAAAAGCTTTCCTGTACAGGTATGTTTTCAGATCTTTGGTCATTGTCTGCAGAGTGTAACTCTGGGAGATCATTAACCCCAGCTCAGGTTTGAGCTGAGGTTGCTCCAGCATCCCTGCAGTGTCCCCATCTCAGGTTTGAGCTGAGCTTGCTCCAGCATCCCTGCAGTGTCCTGCATTGACTGGTTTGGTTTGAGTAGACAAAGGCAGGATTGGAGCCTCGGACAAATAACCTTGATCCAACTCTAGTTGTTTGAGTGACAGGTTTGAGATGTGAGACTGTCCAGTGCGGTATGTCAACTCTGTGTGTAGATTTGGGGTGGTGGTTGTCGTGCTTGGCACCTTGGAGATGTAGCCCATTGATGTGGTTGTGTGCAGAACTTTCATTGGGCTTGTTCCTCCTACATGTTGGAGCAGGTGTTGTAACACCTACATACTGAAGCAGGTGTAACACTTCACGCCTGAAGTTACACAGGTGGAAGCACTTGTGTGTGTGTGTTTGTGTGTTTGTCTCACATGAGGTTTCTGTCATGCTGTCATGCTGTCATATGCTGTGCCATTACACAGATGGAAGCAGTCTCTTGTGTGTGTGTGTGTATGCGTATGCGGTCATGCCGAAACACGCCGAAGTCATGGGATGAGAGATACAGTATATCTGGTGTGCCACGTAATTGCGGAGGCGGTGGTGACACACCGTGATGCTTGGCTTTGGTTTCGGAGAGGCGCCGGCGTACGTGTCGACTCACCTCTCGTCCTCATGCAGCTTTGAAACGTGACGGGGCGATGTGCCAGGGCATCACGTCACACAGTGCCATCGCTCCCACCACGCGCATCACACACTGTGCGTAGGGCACCAAAGGACAGAGGGAGCATCACAATTTAGCCATTTAGTAGCTTCACTGTAAACTGCGTTTCACTCTTCCTTTTATTTTTATTTTTTTTATTACTTTATTTAAATGTAGTGCTTTCATTTACAATCAAATCATTATGACAGGTCTTCTTCTACTGCACTACTATTTAACATTTTTACATTTTGTCCTTCAAAAAATAAACAATCACCAACAGAAACAAAACACAAAAAACATAACATTGACAATCATTGACAGAAAAAAAAAGGAACATCATGTTTCACTCTTCCTTGGGAACATTTACAATGTCAAAATGCACCAACACCATGCACGAACAACAGGATGCAAAGATGATACTTTTTGGGTCCTCTCAATCTCCACCACGTAGCAGATCTAACTTTACTTACTCAACTGAATTGGGAACACATCTTACACGCGCAGGAGAGAGACAAAGAGAGTGGCAGATTCCAGCTGGCTTGTCATTGTGTATCTCCTTTTTAATATAAGAAACTTTTAAAAGGAAATCATGAAGGCAACAAAGACGAGGCTACAGGAGGTTGAGACTTGTGAGGTTATCCAGTTTCCACTACTGACCATTTTAAACTCAAATTGGTGAGAGGCCTCTTTAACATATAGGATGCAATCAATGTGATTTGGAACATAAATATAAATAGAACACAAAGTAGAATATAAAGACTAGTTTACTACTTTGACTTTGTAGAATGGAATTGGTGAGTTCAATAATTAATTTTCCAAGCATTTTCTTTTAAATACTCTTTTGATCCCGTGAGGGAAATTTGGTCTCATTTATCCCAATCCTTGAATTGGTGAAACACACTCAGCACACAGTAAACACATAGTGAGGTGAAGCACACACTAATCCCGGCGCAGTGAGCTGCCTGCATCAACAGCGGCGCTCAGGGAGCAGTGAGGGGTTAGGTGCCTTGCTCAAGAGCACTTCAGCCGTGCCTACTGGTCGGGGTTCGAACCGGCAACCCTCCGGTTACAGGTCCGAAGTGCTAACCAGTAAGCCACTTACATGAAGCACATGATATTCCGAGCTGACTGAAACACATTCCATCCAGATAGCTAGTAAGTGGTTACCAGGCTCTTAATTCACTTTTAATTGCAAATGCAAAGAAATGTGATGCAACATGTCATTACATACTTCCATTTCCAAAGCAATGAAGGTTGCTTCTAGCAAATGAATATTGTGCAAATATTGTTGATATTGTGCTATCAATATGGCTCAAACAAACAAGGCTTGTAAACAAGAACTGGCAAAAGGGCATTATGATAATGTAAAGACTGAATGCTTCAAGTGACAATGCACCATTTATAAATCAGCATTTCTTCAGAATGCCACCTCTTGCCGGCCACGACTCAGGATCGGGAGGACCTGGGCTGCTGTTTGGAAGTTCCTAGCACACACTCATAGCCCACACACCACATGGGGACATATGGGGAAGGAAGTCTGACAACTTGGCAATGTGACTGCGTGCATGCGTCCATGCGTCCATGCGTCTGTGCATTGCGTGTGTGTAAATCTGATATGGATCCAGTCCTAATATGGATTAGATTCTGACCTGGATCCAGTTCTGATGTGCATATGGTTGTAATGTGGGTTCGGTTATCATCTGTTTTGGGTCTGGTGTATATCTGGTTTGGATCAGGGGGTCAGATTCGTCTGGATTTGGGAGTTTTTGTTCTTCTGCATCTTGTGTTTCTGAATCAACCTAAATTTCCAGATGAGTGTGTCTATCTCATGGGTCTCCTGACCCTCGGTGTTAACCCTTAACAAAAGTACCTATTTTCTCTCCTCTTGTAAACGGGTGAGTAGTCATATACTCAGTGTCTACACAAACAAGGGTGTGTGTGTTCACTCTTTAATACCATTTCTAAATTATTCTAAACTTAAAAACTACAAACTTTACACTATACTATAAACCTCAGACCACATCAGTTTTAGTTTTACTGTAGATCAAAAGTCATATCATTGACCTTGAACCGAAATGCATATTTTTCTGCAATGACATAACTTGATGGTTACCTGTTAACAGGTGGTGTAGGTGTAGCGAATAGTGATTATGAAGAGGTATGCCTCTCGGAAAAACTTGTCAGTGCTTTCTATGGGGTGATCAATATTGTGTACCAGCTGACATTGAAGGAAACACAGTTCCACTGATGAGTGAGTGACTAACTACTCTGAGAGAGACTGAATCTACGTCCTGTTGAATGACAGGCTTGCCGTGATGAAAGCTGTTACATCATCACTAGAAACAGCTCGATTCCTGATTAGACTAGCCATGACAGGGGATGGACCTGTATGTAACTTTACTTTCTGAAGTCAGAACAGAGATTTGGTGACTCCAGTCAAAGTGTGATTTGTGTAACTGGAAACATTTATACAACGTTGTCACATTAAATACTTATATGTGTAACTCGGGAGTGTGCGGCACTTCTCTCCTTTTGCAAGTGTTTTGGTTGCCAGCACCTCCTTTTCTGGTGTGCGTTTTGCACCTACATTCACTCTAATATTCCACTACCATCACATACTGCTCTTATAAGCTGCAGTAATGCCGCAGTCCAGAATGCCCTTAGACTGGTCAGATCTTAGTCCAGCCTGCCCTACCCTAAGACTGGTCAGATCCTAGTCCAGCCTGCCCTGCCATATGGCAGTTCAGTCGATTCTTGGAGGTCTCAACAGAGCAGTCAGACATCACCAGAGAAGAAAAAATTCTGGGAAATGTTTACATGAGAAGTGTAGTTCAAATTAACTGTGAAAACGACTTAGTTAACAGTTACTGAACAATCAAGAGTTATTTAACTGGTACTAGAGGAACATATAGAGTCTTATGTTCTCCCAAGTTCAGGATCACATTTAGCAAAAAGGCATCTGAACTTGAAAGTCAATGACTTGACTTAACCTCTTCTTTCCTTGCAGAGGAAGACAAGTTAAGCAATACTGATTTCTCAGTACCCAGCTACTGAGCTTTTTACTTTTTTTGTTGTACTACTTTCACACACTCCATCAAAGGCAAACTCCTGCCCCCCAAACACACACACACACACATTCAACAAATCCACCCGATGTTCTCATGTCACTGCAGAATATCATGTGAGATGTTTCTGCAGATTTTTATGAAAAAAAAACAAACTCGTAGGTATCTATGACTCATTAAAGGCATACAGATTTGGTGAAGTGGAAACTGCCAACTTTCATAATTTCTACCGGAACTCTTCGAGCTCAGAGTGTTCTCTTCCTTTCCCTTAGAGTATTACAGGTGTCATCATTCTTCAGTTTTCATTTTTCCTCTGTCAGAAGTGAAAACCAAAGACATGTAGGCTAGTCAGTTACAGGGCAAACGGAACACAATGCTTCAAGGTGCTGAGTTGGCTATCTCCTAGCACTCATTCTTGCATGCTCTGTTGTTTCAGTGGCTTTGATAAAGAGTTCACTTCCTCTGTCCACCCTCTGTCCACGCTGAGACCAATAACTATATGACTTTGATGATGCCCGATTTAACATAATTGCATAATTACCTCATATAACCATCGTGTGGCGTGTCAGAAGAGGTGTCATCGTGTGGCGTGTCAGATGAGGTGTGTTCCTGAATGTCCCAATGAGTCCAAATGACATGACATCCTCTTGTGATGATGTGTCTGCTGTTCGGTTCAGTAGATGACCTCTCTCGATGCCAGTGGGAATTATTCAGTGAGATAGAAAATGAGATTAGCATTCTTGATCACTGGCACCCATTTCCGTATCCTCATTTTCCAAAAACGTAGAAGTGAAACTAATTTATCTCCAATGCCATTCATTCAATTCTCACGAACTTTGGTACACGTCATCTACAGTCTTATCAATCTATGCCAAGAAATATGACTTGATTGACCAATTGTCATGAAACATTATAATCTCAATCATCATAGTGAGATAGAAAAGTGTACCATATATGACACAAATCAGCCAAAAGAGCCTGCTACAATTTACATATGTTATTATTATGACCGCCGCACAGCAAATAGGTTTAGTCAGATTTAAAAAAAAAAAAAATAATTCTTGCATGCCCAAATTTGCGTCAAGGATTCCCGGGACACTGAAAGACCGGGGTACACGAAACTTGGTGGGCATGTAACCCCACATGGATAGCATGGAACCATCGTTTTTCGTTTTCATCTGTAGCCCCCCCCGCTGGACTGGAACCCCCGAAAGGAGGGTAGGGCAGACACAGTTTTCTGTGAATATCTCGAGAACCGTAGGACCTAGTTAAAAACAAAAAAGTAAAAATGAGATGTTGTAATTGCAGGTATCTGTGACCTAACATGGTCAAAACTGCACGAAATTGAAAGTGTAGGATCATTATGACACCCTCCGAATGCCAAGTTTCGTGAACTTTCGTTCATGGGGGGCCATACAATAAAATTAGACAGTAGACATATGTACGCATGCATGCACATGCACACACACAGGCACATACGCAGGCACACACACAAGCACATGCACGCACACACATACACACACACACACACACATAAACATAAACATGTACACGCACACATGCACACAATTCAAGAATTTCTCAGAATTATGAACAGGCAAGATAGGGGTGGGGTTGTATAAAATGTATTTTACATGTGAAATTTATGAACTAATCATTTTGGTACTTGTTGTCTAGCAGATACCAATGAGAATTGAATGTGCATAATGCCATTCAGTGAGACAGTTAGAATCATATATGCCTTTCAGCGTGACTTATTTTTGTGGAAAAAATGTGCTGGACTGGGCGGCGGTCATATTTTGTACCGCTCTGCAGTACATCTAGTTTCAAGAATATGTGCCTGTGTTCCGGTGATTGGAAGTTGTCCCAGCCAATAGAGGCTGACAGGCCCTGTGTTTATGTCCAGTGTGGTGCTAGGTGGATGTGTTTAGTTAGGCCAGTCTTCCATGAGCCAGCTCCTCGTAGAGACACTCACTCAATTGAGCTGTCATCAACTTTAGATTGTAACACTGTTGCCGTTTCATCTAGCTCATCACAATAGTTGTATGACATGTTCAATGAACAAGTCCAACCACGTGGTTTTGTTTTCATGACGAAATAATGACACGCTTTTCCCCTCCATAATGGCATTTAGGAGGCATACAGATCACAAGAATGCAATTACTCCCATTAACCACTAGAGGTCAGTTCAAAAGCAGTTTGAATGCTTGCCAACTCACAGCCACTTCTTCTCTGTCATATCACTCAAGGTGTTTCTTTTAAGCAAATCTAAATTGAAACACAGGGTAGGTGGTCTTGTCTGGTGTTGTAGCCCCCCAACTATGGAATGAGTCAGCTTGGGTTGTGAGGATGGACTCCATGCTGCCTGTTTTTTAACCTCGTTTCAAAATATATATATTTTTTCCTGGCTCAAGATGTCAGTTGTTTTTTCTCCTTCATAGGCCTTATTTCTTTTATTTGTTGTCTTTTAAACTAAATTGGTCTCAGGTGTTTATTGTTGTGGATTTTCTACAGCACTTGATATTGTTTTGACCGTACTTGATACAGACACAGACTCTCTCATTTAATTGCATAATAGCTCTCTGAAGATGTCATGAGAATGCTTTCTGAGGAGGTTGCTTTGGCCCTTTACAAGATAGATTAGGATTTCAAAATACAGCAGAGAACAGCACACACACAGAAGACCATCTATTTATCTCAAACACTTAGAGCTTTATTGTAAAACAATATAATCAACATCTGTACAAAAACATCTTACAAAGGTCATTTAATGTTCAGTATAGCATCATTGCTAACATGAAAGCACCATAAGTTAAAACAACTGAAAAAAATTATGTTTTACTGACAATAAATTAACGCAAGTTTCAAGACTGTGACAAGTCATTCTCACTGTCAGTGCACAGCAACAACAGCAGGACATTGAAATAATGAACTCATTTGGTCAATTCTGACATTCTATAAAATTGTTATGAACAGGGCTTTGTATATATTCATTAATTAAATGAAAGCATTCTTTAAAACATTGAAATAATGATTTAATTTAGCAAATTAAGTATGTGACACTGAAATAACAAATCCATTCAATAAATTGAATGAGTCTATGATAATAAACACATAATAAATTAATCGTTTTATGAATTCACTCTATAAATTAGGAGACTGTATAAAAAGGCGCAAGACGAGGACATTGAAATGAGGTGTGGTGTAGCGTGGCGTGGCGTGGGGTGGTGTGGTGTAGCATGGCGTGGTGTGGTGTAGCGTGGTGTGGTGTAGCGTGGCGTGGCGTGGCGTGGCGTGGCGTGACATTGGGACTGGTCCTAGCCGTGCATGGCCTCCAAGGGAGCGTCTCTGCTGGTGTGGAAGGATTCCAGCCACTCCAACACCGCACCCAGCTCTCCCACCGCCTTCACTGCAGCAGCCTGGGGCTCCAACTGGAGGAAGGAGGGAGAGAGGGAGGGAGAGAGAGAGGGAGAGAGATGGACGGACGGTTAGACAGTTAGAGAGAGATGGGTAAGAGAGGAGAGAGGAGTCTGCTGTGTGTGTGTGTGTGTGTCTGTGTGTGTGTGCGTGTGTGTGTGTGTGTGTCTGTGTGTGTGTGTGTGTGTGTGTCTGTCTGTGTGTGTCTGTGTGTGTGTGTGTGTCTGTGTGTGTCTGTGTGTGTGTGTGCGTGCGTGTGTGTGTGTGTGTTTGTATGTGTATACCTTGTCAAAACTGGCGAGGATGGCCTCCATCTTTAATCTGCTCTGCTCTCCACACTGGCAGTGCATCTGATCATGCTGTCCAATAGAGAGTCAAGTCAAGTTTATTTATATAGCGCATTTCATACACAGAGGTCATTCAATGTGCTTTACATAAACAAAACCAAACAATAATAACAAATAAAAGCATAGAAGGGCAATATAGTCAAAGAATAGAGAGTTAAAAGGTAAAGATCATAATAAAAAGAAAACATAAAACACAATGTAAACTCATTTAAAAATAAAGAATAATTAGTAAGCAAAAACAAAGGCAAAAGTAGTAAAAAAAAGTAATAAAAGACAAGGTAGAATAATTATCAAGGCAGATTCAGAATTTGTAACTCGGCACAGTTAGCAGAAAGCATCTGAGAACAGTGTGGTCTTAAGTCTAGATTTAAAACTGGCTACAGAGAGGGCACAAAGAGTTAGTGAAGTCAGGAATGTGGTGTGTGTTTGTGTGTGTGTGTTACAGATGTTAGAGTATGTGTTTGTATTGTGGGTCTTTATTAGCGGTTTGTTAGTGTGTGTGTGTGTCTTGGTATGTGCGTTGTGAATACTGTGGGTGTGTGTTGGTGGCGTGTTAGTATGTGTGGTGAGAGTGCTGTGTGTGTGTGTGTGTGTGTGTGTGTGTGTGTGTGTATGTGTGCTGGTGGTGGTAGTGGTTAAACTCACACACTGGCGCAGGTCCTTCTTGATGCTGAGGAAGGCGTTGGCCAGCACCCCTGTGCTCCTCTGCTGCAGCATGTGGCTGGCGGAGGGGCTCCCAAACACGCGCTCCACGTAGAAACGCAGCAGGTGGCGCAGGAAACAGCAGCTCTGGGACACCTGTGAGGAGAACAGCGCCGCCCCGTCAGTCACGCAACGCTCTCACCACCATTACACTTTACGCTGACCCTAACCCTAACTCAAACCTAACCCTAACTCAAAACCTAACCCCAACCCCTAACCCTAACCCTAACCCCTAACTCAAACCTAAACCCTAACTCAAACCTAACCCTAACCTTAACCCCTAACTCAACCCTAACCCCTAACCTTAACCCCTAACCCTAGCTCTGGGACACCTGTGAGGAGAACGCAACGGAATGCTCTCACCACCATTACGCAACGCTACATGGCTCGGCAGAATACTACATTCTAATTGCTTGATTTGTGTTTTGGCAGGTTGGTTGTTTGTCTGTTAGACTGGATTATTGACAGCTGATGCAGCCAATCAGTGTTTGCCAAATTGCTAACTGTGGATCAGCTGCAGGTTACTTAACACTGAAAGAGTCATAACATGGTTTGCTGTGTAACCTCTCTAGGATCATGCAGAGTGACCAATCGATTTTAAAAACCAGTTAGCTGAGCGTTAATGCATAATGTATTACTGTATATTCATGATAACGTAGTAATTACTAAATCTCTGTCATAGAACACATGCTATTATGACCTTATCACGTGCACACCTCATGTGCAGCTGAAGGGTTGGACTAAAAGCCGTGGCCTACTGGTTAGCACTTCGGACCTGTAACCGGAGGGTTGCCGGTTCGAACCCCGACCAGTAGGCATGGCTGAAGTGTCCTTGAGCAAGGCACCTAACCCCTCACTGCTCCCCGAGCGCCGTTGTTGTTGCAGGCAGCTCACTGCACCGGGATTACTGTGTGTTCACTGTGTGCTGTGTGTGTTTCACTAATTCACAGATTGGGATAAATGCAGAGACCAAATTTCCCTCACGGGATCAAAAGAGTATATATACTTATACTTATACTTAAGTTCAGCATGGGACACCAGAAGACTTCACTCTTACGCTGTCTTAATAGAGTATAAGACATTGCGTCAAAAACACTGATACAAATACACTGTTTTTACTCCGGGTCTTTTTTCATGTTCTTTGTTCATTCCTTTTTGTTTGTTTAGAATTATGTCCTTTTAATTATACCTTATGTTCCCCATTCTCTATATATAATGTCAAAAGCATTTGAGTTAAATAAAATAAAATGTGCTGCATACATGAACTTGCCTTGCCTTGTTAAAGATTCAGACGAGGGATTCTAGTATCTAGTATGCAGACACAAGAGAAAATAAAAGGTTTGTGCGTTACCTGAACATCCTTCAAAATGTCACTCTTCATCAGCCTGATGCCAATCTGTGTGTCTTGGGCGACCTTTGGAGAAATATCACAGCTGTGCATTAGTGGTTCGCCGCGCACAAAACCATCTGTAAGCCTCTAATCCTGTAGTGTGTTTGAGACGAAGAACTCCTGGACTGAGTGTGTACTTTCCCAGATCCCTTCTAGACACCCATCACTCTACGTCACCTCCGTCCCATAAAAAAACAGGTTCTAACCAGTTAGGCCGGATTCTGGAGTGGTGACATATAGCCAGAGACAGTGGCTGTGTCAGGAAACGCTTCAGTAAGTCGCAAGCACCTTTCTCTTACTGTAATCCTTCATTTAGCCCTTTTGCCTGACGCAGCAACGAATGGAAACGAGTAAAATGACACGGCCCTGACATGCCATATCCACTGCATGGCTGAGTATGGGAAGTGATGTGTGTATATGAGCTATATTATCCCAGCAATACAGAGCTTTTGTAATGGTCAGGAGGGACCAACAGGTAGAGGAAACGGGCAGTATGCCTGCGGCTATGTGTATCTGTATAGCTGTATGTTCAGAATGAAGTGACAATCTGGGCATTCTTTAAAAAGAGGAAAGTGGAGACAATGTTAAGGGCCCCAGGTTGCATGTGTGTGTGTGTGTGTAGATGCGTGTGTGTGTGTGTGTGCATGTGTGTGTGTGTGTGTGTGTAGATGCGTGTGTGTGTGTGTGCATGTGTGTGTGTGTGCGTGCGTGTGTGTGTGTGTGTGTGTGTGTGTACATGCGTGCATGTGTGTGTATGCATGTGTTCTCACCACACTCTGGCGGATGGAGAGGAAGTGGTGACGCAGCTCGTGTGTGTGGACATTGACGGTGCAGCTGCCCAGTTGGAGTCTCCGTGCTGACATCACGGGACACACACACAGCAGCAGGAGACACACCTTCATCATCATGGTCGTCATCTTCATCATCATCATTCTTAGAGATTTTTTCTTCTTCTCCTCAACACTGGGTAACACAACAAGATTGTACATACATATTCACACATGGATACCTTTGATGACAAATCTACTTTGTTATAATCTGTCAAATATACAATTACATTCACGGCAAATTGTTGTTGGATTATTTTTTTTTGGTACAAACATGGCCATGAATTCATGAACTGCCCATTGAGTTAGCAGCTACAAGTCACAGATAGGCGCTGATGCACTGAAACATATAATACACAATGCTAATGCAGCGCAGTAAAGAACACAATTTATTTGATCAGATGACCAGGTCAACTCAGCTCATATAATGATTCTTTTACAGTATCTGTGTTTTTGCACTAAAGACTTCAATTATTCTTTTCTATCTATTTCTTACTTACTCTGTGAAGTTCAGCAAGCTCTGAGTCTAAGAATTAGTGGTATTGACGTGACAATATGTGATCAAGTATATGACCATGACCTTGAACTTGAACTTGAACAGATCTGTAGCCTACAAGACTGTGCATAAAAACTGTCAAAATGATTCCCCTCCATAGGGTCTTACTTCTGGTAGTTGAAGTAATAAAGTCCAACAGCCAACAGAACACTGAAGCCATAGCAAGACGCTGCAGGATGCTGTGGTTGGTTTGCGTTCTGTATCATGGGACCGCTCACTAATAAATGCATATTTTGCCGACAGATGAAGCACCGCACACTCAATGCTTTTATGAAATCAATAGTGTTAAGATCGCACCGTTATCGATTGAACAGAAGCACTGAAATGGAGACAGAGTGTGCGGCACTTCACTGCCTGTTCTGAGTAGGGATCATCACCTCGCCAACAGACACTGGTGTGTGTTACACTTTACTTTAATGTAGCTGACAGATAGAACCAGTACCCAGATAAATCAGTGTACACTGATCTGAACATCAGTGCACACATCAAAGAGAGTTATATATGAATATGATTCATATACAGTGGAGCCTGTGGCTGTGCTAATTTCTGCGTTACCTGTCGCTGGACTGTGCAGGTGTTCTCTGTCGCAGGTGTCCTGTCGCTGGACTGTGCAGGTGTTCTGTTGCTGGACAGTCGCAGGTGTTCTCTGTCGCAGGTGTTCTGTCGCTGGACTGTGCAGGTGTTCTCTGTCGCAGGTGTTCTGTCACTGGACTGTCGCTGGTGTTCTGTCGCTGGACTGTGCAGGTGTTCTGTCGCAGGTGTTCTCTGCTGGAGTGCAGGTGTTGTCTGCTGCGATGCTGCTGATGCTCTGCCATTCTGACGCTGAGCCCTTATATTGGCCAGGTGGGGACTTTCTCTCACCTGTGGGCTCTGCTAGGAAGGGGAAGAGGAAAGCTGCAAGTTACAATCAATCACTCACATGCTCACCCACCCAGGATTTTCTGCACACGGAATTCCATTTCCACATTTCCAGGATTGGGGCAGTGGCAGAATTGTTGTAGTTCTATAAATAGCCAAGGATTAAATATGGATGTTAAACTAATAATACCTGAAAGCAATTACGTAGTTTGGAATGAGGATTAGCTCACATCTTCACAGTCTCTCAGAGTCACTTAAAAGAATATATGATTCATTCCACCACTCCTTCCTAATCTGATTGCGGAGCTCCCACGTAGCTGTGTGGATGATGCCAAAGAGGCTTTTCTTTTCTTTTGATGTGGTGGCTCGTCCTGAGGATTCCCTTCATGCCGCTGTGCCATTCACAGAGTGCCATTCACTCGCCAGCTCAGACAGGTTGGTACTTGTAGTTACTGTAAGCGACGCATGGAGCTCTTACGAGGATGACACAGCTGTAGTGCACGACCTGGAAAAAAAAAAATGAGATAATACTGCAACAACTTTATTTTTAGCTCCTTCTGAACTACAGTTTCATTTAATAAAAGACTGTGGGAAAGAAAGTGTAAAAATGAACATATATATACTTCACCCATATCGACCTTAAAGTGATGAAAGTCTTTTGACTTGGTGACAGCAATGCTGTTTCACACAAACAAACACACACACACACACACACACACACACACACACACACACACGCACGCACATACAGTATTAGTCTGAGCATCTTGCGTCTTGATGACGAAGTTTCATAACTCAAAAAAGACATAATGAATCATTATATAAACAGTACTGAGTTTCAATCTGATAAGACACTAAATGATTTCCCTTCAAGGCTTGGCACCTCTTCAGACCACATCTGTCAGGACAGGGTCTCCAACTGGCTGAGGAGCCTGGTAGGAAACTGATAGGGAAAGTGCTAAAACCAGTACACACACACACACATACACACACACACACACACACACACACACATTACTTTGTATATTACCTAAAGCTAACAATGACAATGATGTTTTGTCTATAATAACAAGTATAGCAGCATATCTTTTATCTTTTCAGCAGATATACAGTATGTTACATGCTGTATTGTAATTCTTGTTTGTTTAGCTGTTCTCTCACTCTCTCTCTCTCTCTCACTCTCTCTCTCTCTCTCTCTCACTCTCTCTCTCAGAAAGTGATTCAGAAAAAGAGACAGCTATGGCATAGAGTTGGCATTTGACATGGTCTGCATGGGCATCAAATCAAGAGTTTTTTCTGAGGAGAAGCATTTTCCCTCCGTAAGAGTGGCATGGCATGCTGCCAGCGTTTCCTCAATGGCCACCTGCCAGAAGACATGTTTCTTGTACATACTCCTCAACTCATTCACCTTCTCAGCAACACACACACACACACACACACACACACACACACACACACACACACACTCACTCACTCACACACACACACACACACACACACACACACACACACACATACACAAATACATGTTTCTTGTACATACTCCTCAACTCATTTACTTTCTCAGCAACACACACACACACACACACAAATACATGTTTCTTGTACATACTCCTCAACTCATTCACCTTCTCAGCAACACACACACACAAACACACACACACACATAAATACCAACACCATCCCCTCCTATAAGGAAGTAGCAGTGATGGATTTAACATGTCTTCTCATAAAGGGGAGAGGTTTTTTTTTATTGAAAATATAAACGTGAAACTGGATATAACATAAAGAATATTCCATAGTGTAGCAAGAGCAACTCTGAGAGCAGAAGAAAGACAAGAAATGCAAGTTTAGAAACTGTCTGTTCAAGGATTAATCATTATGCATAATGTGTGTGTGTGTGTGTGTGAACCTATTTAACCTATTGTTCAAAGGGCATCCGTTTTTGGTGTTCATCATTACAAACACTTAAAGGAAATTGTTCATGCGTGGTCCCCAGTCATTGTGGTAGTAGAGGCAGCCTTCTGAAGGTGCACTGCAGGTAAGAACAGAACCTCGCCAAATGCAGTGACCTAGAGGATGTCTGTTTATATACTGTATAGCGCTACAATACATAACATGCATTCTTCAAATGACTCGTCTTTCACATTGATTAATCTAGATTCATACCATTCTCTGAGACACCTTGGTAAAAGAGATCTGTTGTATAGAGCCGGAGTGTACATCATTCCCTTTTTAGACTTCCCTCTCTTAATAAAATTTCCCATTTTGTGAAAAAAAAATCTTACTGTCCCTTTTTTCACACTGTAAAATTAGCTGAGCAGGAGTTGTCTTTGTTTTAATTATGAATGAACTTTCGGTCCAGGGAGTTTATGACCCAGATGATACATTTTACACTTCCACTTTGGGTGTGTGACTTGGTTGTGTGGGTATGGGTGTGTGATTTGGGTGTGTGTGTATGTGGGTGGATGCACAGACCTGTCTAAACCTGTAACATACTTGCATCATTGTCTGGATCTGTAATTATTCCCCTGTGTTAAGATCCCAATTAAAACATCAAAATGTGTGTATCTGTGTGTGTGCTTGGCTGTGTGCACGTGCGTGCGTGCGTGTGTGTGTGTTTGCATCATTCTAGTCAGTGTCCAGCTATGCTTGTTCTGCAGTAAAGACCACACCACCTCTGCAGGTTCCCCCACTAATCACCACAAGGTCAGCCCTCCCTTTCATGACATGACTACCCACATCACGGACTCTGGCAAAACTTCCCAACATTTCACCGTTCCTCTAACCAAACTGGTTTTCTATATGCTAAATGTACACATTGGATGCATATGTTCCTGAGGGCATTTTCCATACAGTACTTTTGCATGACACAATGATAGCCTCTTCCTTCTAGCACGACATAAGAAAGTACATTGCATTGCAGCCTCTCATTAGTGACCAAAGGACTCAAATGGTTTCTGAAAACCCCCTATATGAAGTATTTCCTTGTGCTCTCTTTTCTCGGTTGAATCAGCAGCCTGGAGAAAAAATGGGCAGTGATATCTCACAAATGTTTTTTGATTCTTTGGTCTTTGATTCATGACAAGAGGGAAGTTTCATCAGGAAGAAAGTAGCTCTGTTATTGTAATTGTAACCTGGAGAGCATGCTGTGCCAAGTCAGCAAGTCAGCAAGTCATTTCCATCTTCCTTTACAAGAACAGCACAAGGAACCCTTCATTCTGACAACACTCTGGTCCAGGCTGTCCATTTAGCTCTAGTCTAAGGGTGGGGTTTGATTCAGATGAAAGGTAGATCGATTTAGTCTCATTGTAAGGGTGGGGTTTAATTCAGGTGAGAGTTGAGGTTTAGATCAGTATTCATGTCAACTGAGACTTCAGACAGCTGGTGGTCTAGGTATTTGAAAATATCATACATTTATATCAGTGCCATGAAACATAAAAATAATGACCTGTTTCTAAACTTGTCAGGTGACTATGACTTGACAAAACAACCAGTGTGTTGTTCATTGCTGCATGAATGTTAAATCTATCATGTTTTTACAGGGGATGCTCTTCTGCTCAGACTCACAGTGCTGGCGTTATGGCCCTAGGGCACAGGAAGTCCTCACCTAATCACAGGAAGTCCTCACCTAATCAACACAAATCAGAGAAAAAGTCCAAACACACTCAAAGCCTACAGATGTGTGTGTACACCCCTGAATAACAGGATGTGGTCTGTAACATATTAAAGAGTTGAGGACTGAACCAACTTGAGGTCTATTGTTTGATTTCCCCTCCTCTGTCATCATTAGTTAGCCTAGAAATTTAGACGCACCCAAATTTCATTTGCTGCCAGGGCTAGTCTAGCAACTCTCTATTGGCTTGGCTTGTGAGCTCGAAAAATTAAACTTCTATCAGGCCAATCAAATCGTGTATAGAGTCGTTAGGCGGGCTTAACATAGTGATTGATGGTTTGGCTTGAATTCCCTGCTACTTGAAAACAAATAAGATGGATGTTGCTGTTGGCGAACAGTGTTACACGAGTCAGCTTTTATTAAGTTGGCAAAAGTTTGAACTAACCAACTACAAAAAAACAAAAAAGGGAATTTGAAAGACAACCGATTATCCCGCCCTTCGGACTGAGCACTGCGAACGGTGAGTGCCCAGACCCTACATTTTAATGGCTTACTGGCTCGTCAGGCTAATCATTAGTATCATCCACTGGAAGACGCAGAGGTCTAAAGACGAAGCTGTGTTCATGTGTGTGTGTACTGTGGATGTGTGTGTGTGTTGTGGGTCATTCCACGTCAATTCAACCAGGGCCCACCCACTTAGGTCTCAAAAAATTCTGAAAAAATTACCAGGTGTACCTATGTTACCCAGGAGACACACTGTTAACTTACTCTTATGTAAGATCAATACTTTCCAAGATACAGCCAGTTTTACAGGGGGAGGGGGGTGTCGCACAAGCACAAGAACTAAACCATGTAGGAGGCTCAAATTTTGCATGCTGGTACATAAATAGGAATAGTATGTAGCAAAATCGTCACGTTTGGTCTGGATAATCCTGCATGGTCATAGCTGTCCCTCAAAGTTGATACAAATTTTATTGGAGTTTTTGGCTGGGCTCTGTTTAAGCCTTCAGAAGACATATTTGTACTCAACATAGGCTCTTGATTTATTTTTCTTACTAAGATAAGTAGAAACACTCTCACAAAAAACAATGAACAGAAAATAAATTCATTCAGGGTCTGAACAGCAGACCTGAAGTCTAAAAAATCATTTTGGTTCTCATTTTCAGAGCACCTAAACACCTTGTGGGAATATACAAAGATTTTTTAAATATTTTTTTCTTTATTCTCCATGATCTTTTCTTTTTAAAAACACCAATTTTTACCAAAAACACCAAGGATTATCCAGACCAAACGTGACGATTTTGCTACATACTATTCCTATTTATGTACCACCATGCAAAATTTGAGCCTCCTACATGGTTTAGTTCTTGTGCTGTGGGCTTGTGAACTTTGACAAAAAAAAAAGGCTGGACAAAATCGACACCCCCTCCCCCTGTAAAACTGGCTGTATCTTGGAAAGTATTGATCTTACATAAGAGTAATTTTACAGTGTGTCTCCTGGGTAACATAGGTACACCTGGTAATTTTTTCAGAATTTTTTGAGACCTAAGTGCATGGGCCCTGGTTGAACTGACGTGGAATGACCCTTGTGTGTGTACTGTGGATGTGTGTGTTGTGTGGATGTACTCTGGATGTGTGTGTTGTGTGTGTACTGGCGAACTTTTAAAAAAAAACGTCTTCCCTCCTCCCTCCTACATACCGTCCACAGCTTCTTTACATGCATTCATGTTTCCATTAAAATCAGCTCAGTGTTTGGTGGTTACTTGGTCAAATGTGTGAAATGTGAAATTCTCCATACAGGTCTCCATTCATCGCTCACATTTGCATGTAACCTATTACTATAGTAACTACTTTTCAGTTTTATAAGACGTTTATTTCTATTACTTATGTTTCACTTTATTTTGTAATATGTGAATCTGTATTGTAACTTGTAATTGTCAATGGTTTCCCTCTGCGTGATGCTGCTGTCGTCTCTGTGATGAATGATTTCCTCTCTCTCTTGGCTACCTGGCTCTGTCTGTCCGGCAGGCTGCCTCGGTGTGTGATGTCACCGCCCTGCATCCAATCCGGTGCTCCGGTCTGGGTGCACCGCGCCCATGCACAGTGGTGTCACGTGACAGCAGAGGACAGTGGGATGGATCGGCTACAGATCAAAGCCAGATCAGAGCCAGATCAAAGCCAGATCAGAGCCAGATCAGAGCCAAATCAGAGCCAAATCAAAGCCAGATCAAAGCCAGATCAGAGCCAAATCAAAGCCAGATCAAAGCCAGATCAGAGCCAGATCAAAGCCAAATCAAAGCCAGATCAGAGCCAGATCAAAGCCAAATCAAAGCCAGATCAGAGCCAGATCAGAGCCAGATCAAAGCCAAATCAAAGCCAGATCAGAGCCAGATCAAAGCCAAATCAAAGCCAGATCAGAGCCAGATCAGGGCTAGAACAAAGCCGTGTCTGTCTCATAGTCATCCCTTCGCTGACAACTTAAGCCAAAGAGGCAATTATTGAAGAACTTCTCGTAAAACTAAAATGTACAGTACAATTAGCAGGGAGTATCTTTGCAAACTGCTTAACTTAATTATGTTTCTGCTCATAGCTCATAGTATACTTTTGTCCAAAAAGACTTACAATGACATTATAATTATTTTCACCACATAATGCATACTTATTTCCCAAATACATTGTCTGTTGGTAACCATAGCCAATGCTCTTATAAGAACTAAGTATAAAAACATTCCTTTTTTCCCGGAACAGCATGAATCAATCAGACACGGCTAACACACAGTGCCACTGAGATAGAAGAAGAAATGTATTTATTTGATTTTATTTTACAGAACTGATTTATACAAAATACATATATATGAAAGATCTCCCGACAAACAGCACCCTTCAGACCGCCAGCGCATCAAGGACATGTTCAACTACATGGTAGTCACGTGATTCACACAAGCGTCTTGTCTCGTTTGCTCTTGTTGTCAGCGCGAGCCGAACCTTTCTGAGAACTCTCTCCAGCCACATCTCTCCTGCCCGGTCCATAGATGCAACTACTCTGCAGCCACATCTCTCCTGCCCGGTCCATAGATGCAACTCTCTCCAGCCACATCTCTCCTGCCCGGTCCATAGATGCAACTACTCTGCAGTCACCTGCTGCGTGCCACCTAATGCACCTTAAAGGTGTCGTCCGTGATTCTGCACAAAGGTTGTGAATATTCATTATCATCCGGCTTCCTGATGCAAGACACTATAGACCCTTTCAAGAGAGTTCCATTATCAGCATCATAGTTGGCCCCACAAGGCTTCCGTTTTAACATTCCATATGTTATCTTAATGCAGAGGAAGTAGATTGGGAACCAAATAGAACGTTCAAGCATTGTTTTTGTTTTTATTGTTGAAAGGGTCTATATTTGTCTACCATTTACAGAGCCAAGACAGTGTACGAATGCTTTTCTGATTTTACGGTTCAACTTTTTTTGTCTGACCACACAGACAAAATGGATAACTAGAACTTAACAAAATCTGTTTGGTATGAGAATCACAGACTCACCTCTGATCTTCAGGTCTGAATTATTGCAAGTTATGAGCTGGTATTGATGCGCCAGCTCTGAAAACAACATACTCTATTGTCATGACATGAGAAGACAGTCAAAAACCTCCTCCCAGAGAGCCAGAGGCTCTGTGCTGGATGAGGGCCAGAACAGTGCCGCATCTGAGCCGGATCCCAGAGAGATCTGGGCCATAGTCGGCAGCAATTTGGTTTCCTTCCTCCCTCAATAAATACACATTTCGTTGAAATGACGCTGGGTTGTACAGTAAAACATGTCCTCAAGTTTGCAAAGATCTCTCTCCTTTTTTCATTTAGAAACAATAATAATAATAATGAAAACATTCAGACATTCAAACTTATTTTCAGTTTCAACCAAGTACTATCAAGAAGTCAGGAATACCAAAAGTGGAGTGTGTATGTGTATGAGTGTGTACTATGTGTGTGTGTGTGTGTGTGTGTGTGTGTGTGTGTGTATGAGTGTGTACTATGTGTGTGTGTGTGTGTGTGTGTGTGTGTGTGTGTGTGTGTGTGTGTATGTCTATGTTCTATATGCACACTATGAGTGTGTGTGTGTGTGTGTGTCTGTTTAAATTTTGTGTGTGTCCTTCTGTTCCCGTGTGTATGTGTGCATAATATATGTATTTGTTTGTATTGTGTGTGTGTGTGTGTGTGTATGTGTGTGTGTGTGTGTGTGTGTGTGTGTGTGTGTTTTTTTCTTGCTAGCGACTCTAGATGACGATGGAGTGGAGGTGTCTGAAGCATGTGATGACGTCCATGGGGATGGGTGGACTCAGGTGATTCCCGTCCAGGCGTAGGTACCTCAGTCTGGGCACTGCACCACTGTCCTCCGGGTTCGCCAACGCACTATGAGGACAGATCTCTGTGCCGTTTAAATCTAAAGAGACAACAACAACAATATACATAATCAATTACACAACAGTTACATCTGTTCAATGGATAGGAGGAATTCCATTAGTAAGGATATCCTGACACGAATCATACACTGTGTCTGTGTGTGTGTGTGTTGGGGACTCACGCTCGATCTGGTTGTCGTTGAGGTGCAGGTGTTCCAGGCGGCCGTTGAAGTGCGGCACCACGCTGAGCTTGTTGTGCGCCAGATGCAAGTCCATCAGGCTGCTGATGTTGAACACCATCTTGGGCAGGCCCTTGTCGTTCAGCTGGTTGTAGTTGAGCCTGATGAAGGCCAGGTTGTTGAAGTCCTTGAAGTAGTCCTGCGGGATGTCCTCGATGTTGTTCCGGTCCAGGAACAGCTGGAAGATGCCAGTGGGGACGTTGCTAGGCATTTTGCGCAGGATGTTGTGCGCCAGGTTGAGCTGCATGAGGTTCTTCAGGTCCTTGAAGACGTTCTTGCCCAGGTTGCTGTCGCTGATGCGGTTGTGGTGGAGGTCCAACAGCACCAGGTGCTCCAGCTTGTTGAAGGCGCCGGCCGGGATCTTGGAGATCTGGTTCCGGCTGAGACGGAGCTGTTCTAGGCTCTCGGGCAGGTCGGTGGGGATTTCCTTCATTTGGTTCCGTTCCATGTACAGATAGAGAAGGTTCGGGATCTTCTTGAAGACCTCGCGGTCGACCCGTCGCACGCGATTGTTGGCCAGGTCGACCCACTTGAGGTCAGTGGCGTTCTTGAAGGCGTCGGCGGTCACCTCGTCGATGTAGTTGTTCCTCAGATAGAGGTAGTAGATGTCGGGAGGGATCTGGGGGACCCGGCGGAGGTTGCGGTTCTCGCAGTAGAGGGCGTGGGGGTAGATGGGGTTGCAGCTGCACTCCCGTGGGCAGTTGTCGTACGGCGAGGGGGGGTTCAGGATGGGGGGGGGGAAGTCGGTGGGCTCGGCCGGCTCCATTGCCTCTGGCGCCGCGGGGGCCGCGGGCACCGGTGGTTTCCGGGTGACGGCGGGGCGTGGCGGCTTCTTGGGTCGTCGCTGGGGACTCCGTTGGCCCAACAGGACGGGACACAGCAGGAGGAGCAGGAGAGAATACGATCCGAACCCAGCCCTCATGGTCCTGCAGAGACACAGAGAGAGACAGCACACATAGTTAACGTATGATCCAAACCCAGCCCTCATTCAGGGAGACACAACACATAGTTAACGTATGATCCAAACCCAGCCCTCATTTAGGGAGACATAACACATAGTTAACATATGATCCAAACCCAGCCCTCATTCAGGGAGACACAACACATAGTTAACGTATGATCCTGAATTAAATTATTGGACGAAACAACACTGTTCAAGAAAATAGTAGTACAGATGGTCTGTTGTGTCCTTCTTAGAAGTCTGCTCGACATTGTTGATTCATGAACCCCCCTTTGAGCCAGACACACGTCACCTGGTAGCTGCACCACCACTCACACACTCACACACTCACACACACACACACACACACACACACACACACACACACATTCTCACACTGGCTTGAGTCCACAAGGAAGAGGTACGCCAAACCCACATTACATCATCTCAAAGTATGCTGCATGTGTTGACAGAGGGATGACAAGTTGCAGTTGCAGTTTTTCTTTTCACTTTTTCCTGAATTCATTTAAAATTCAAAATTCCTGAATCATTTTATAAGCTTTGCCAGTGACCATTATTCCAGAGTTGAGTACAGAAGGTACATGCTGTGTTATTTTTGCAAACACCAACCAAACACCACCCGAACACTTGCAAAAATGTGTATCTTAGAAACCATGAAGAATTGAGGGAGAAAATTTACTTGGTTATGTAATATCACTAAAGTCATTTCCTGCACAAATCACATGCCTGACGTCCAGACACACACACACGCACACACATGCCACATGCACACACACCTACACCTACACACACACACACACACACGCACACACATGCACACACACCTACACCTACACACACACACACACACACACACACACACACACACACAGACACACGAGAAAGAGTAAGTGATCCCCAGGTTCTGCCACAGTCTGAGCTCCCAGACATTTCCTCTCTTTCTCTCCCTCTCATTTTCTCTTTCCCTCTCTCACTCCCCTCTCTAACTACCCCCCCAAACACTTTCCCTTTTTGTACTTTTCTCTTGCCATGTCTCTCTTAACCGCTCACTATCCCCCCCCCTCTCTCTCTCTCTCTCTCTATCTCTCACTATTCCTCTCTCTTTCTTTCCCTTCTCCAGGTCTGGCTGTACCATTACCTCTTTTATAGACCTTAGAAAAACAGGGCACCTGGCCTTTAGAACTCCCCAGATATCCCACCTCCTCCACCTCCTCCACCTCCCTCAGTAGCACCAGCAGGCTGGGCGGCAGGCGTGGGGTGTCTGGGCCCTGACAAAGCCCCTGTGGGAGTCCGACTCAACGAGAAGAACAGAACCATGTCGACTAGAACCAGTCCAAGAAGAATCCAGAAGAAACCAGAACCCGAAGGGGTCATGACAACTATGTACCACTGTCGACTATTCCAGCCAAACTTATCACGCTACTGTTGACTACTCCAGCTGAACTTATCACGCTACTGTCGACTATTCCAGCCTATCTTATCACGCTACTGTCGACTATTCCAGCCTATCTTATCATGCTACTGTCGACTATTCCAGCCAAACCTATAATGCTACTGTCGACTATTCCAGCTGAACTTATCACGCTACTGTCGACTATTCCAGCCTATCTTATCATGCTACTGTCGACTATTCCAGCCAAACCTATAATGCTACTGTCGACTATTCCAGCTGAACTTATCACGCTACTGTCGACTATTCCAGCCTATCTTATCATTCTACTATTGACTATTCCAGCCAAACCTATAATGCTACTGTTGACTATTCCAGCTGAACTTATCACGCTACTGTCGACTATTCCAGCCTATCTGGCCTATAAATAATACTAAGTTTAACACCGAGGTATCAACACAACGCAACGCACAATAGAAATATCACTACTTTTCACACAATTGTTCGTCCATCACAGGTGATGAGTCTACACAAGACACACATCTGGACCTGATGCAGCAGACAGACAGACAGACAGACAGACGGAAGAAGAGGGGCTCCCAGCATCTCATCTGGTCCCTTTCATCATACTGACAGCATCCTCTTATCCCATTCGCTTAGTAGGGATGTGTACCAGGTGTGTCAGACAACAGGTGAGTTTCATATGTTTTAAGACTGATGCAGATCTGTGGCTAGACAACAGGTGAGCTTCACATGTTTTAGGACTGATGCAGATCCGTGGTTAGACAACAGGTGAGCTTCACATGTGTCAGGACAGGAGGGATAAGACATGTCAGGTGATCGGGGCCCGATACGCATCGGAATCCGTTGCCATGGAGGGAGTCCAACTGATCCAGACTGCTGACCGAGACCATAGCAAATAATCAAAGCAGGACTGCTCAATTCCCCATAAAGCGAGAAGGCCAGTTTGGGTTTAAAGGTGTCTGGAGTTGCAGGCCCACATGTTCACCCTTATTCTCAATGCAGAACGACAATAACGTTAAATAAGAACATTTTCAAATTGCTACTCAGGATCGTTCAAAAATGTGTTGTAGGGTTCATCCATAAATCAGTAAGCCTTAAAATGATCCATGTAAGCCTTACATCATTTTAGATAGCAAACCAAGATCTCAGACAAACTTCAGTGGGGTTTCTGTATAGAATACATAAACAATCTCCCACTGAAAACACCAAAGAGCCCAGGACTAGTATCAGTGACATCCTGAGTGTTGAGGCCTTTAATGTTGATGTTTGGATTGTGTAGAGTGATGGAGCTTGTCTGGCCCGTGACATGCGGAGAGGGCTTAAGTGCTGGAGTCTCGTGTTCTTCACACACTCCGTGTTTACCTCAGAGTGAAACATGAGAGGACAACAGCTGTGGCATGCCTTCTTTTTCATTTCATTTATTTACTTAAAGGACAGTGCACATTAATCAACGTTTCTGTGAATGTGCCAGTGTTAGCCCGCAGGCTAATTTTCAACTGTAGTCCATTGGCAAGATGTTATACTAGGCACATGGTGGCTGGGTCCAGCTTGTTCTATCAAAGTAAAAAAAAAAAAAGATTGCACCATTAAAGTCTGAAAAAGCTATTTGTGTGCCCTGCTGTTTCCCGGGTTCAGTCATCTGAGGCCCAGGCCTGTGTGTGTGTGTGTGTATAGAGGGTGAATATGTATGTATGTGCTCGAGAGGGACTTTACACCCCAAAATCTGCCTCGGCAACACTGGCCACACAGTTGTGTCATCAGATAAGAGGTCAGTGATGAAGTCACAGAATAGATGTGTTTCTGAGGTAGATGTCAAACTATGGTTAAGCCCTTCGACACATCTTACTCTCTCAGCCTCACTGTCCAGTTCTCTGACCAGGTGTTACATTAATCACTCAGCATCAATTAGCACAAGGACTCTCGGTGGGTTAAACAGCAACATGAACTACAGGCTGAACTGAGGAACACTGCTCTTCATCAGCCAGAGTAATATCAGCAGACTTAGATGCCTTAAACACAAACACACACTCACAGACACACACACGCACACGCACATACACACATGCACATGCACACAGACACACACACACTTTGACACACCACACACACACACACATGCACATACATATACACATACTGTACACATACACACACACACACACACACACGCACACACACACTCACACACACACATATACACACACACACACACACACACACACACACACACACACACACACACACACACACTCACACACACACACACACACACACACACACACACACACATATACACACACACACACACACACACACACACACACACACACACACAGATGCACTTGGATGAAGCTGTGGAGGAATAGGAGGCTTTAGCAGCTACTAATGACCTACAGATGTTTGGCATTGGTCCCCTGGCTGACAAATAGCTGCCTCTCCATGGCGATAGGGCGGGACCTTCTCCAGAGACGGAGAGTGGATGGGGAAT
>NC_055960.1:35492787-35502787 GCF_018492685.1 Alosa sapidissima
TTTGATGTGCCCAAAAGTCATTTTTTTCCATAACTGTCTCGGCAATGTGGAGCTGGAGGTTGGTTTTCTGAACATTTTAAAGACTTCATCCATCAGAATGTTGGGGTTTGTTAGGCATTGCCTGGGTAACTTTAGAATGATGGGTTTTGTTGGGCATTGTCTAGGCAACTTTAGAATGTTGGCATTTGTAGGGCATTGTCTAGGCAACTTTAGAATGTTGGCATTTGTAGGGCATTGTCTGGACAACTTTAGAATGTTGAGGCTTGTTGGGCATTGTCTGGGCAAAAAAAGCACAGTAGTTGCAGGCTGTTGCAGGCCTTCAACAGCCTTCACTCATTGATGCATATTGTCCTTAAATGGAACAGCCATGGCAGCTCTAAGAGCTAAAGTTACAGGCTGTTGGAAAGTCGTTGCACTCCTAAGTGTATTGTCACCTTGTGCGTCCGATGGAGATCTGCAGCTCAGGGTGAAGAGAGCACACTGGCTTCATTGAGAAACTTGCCCCACCTTGACGCCCTGTAAGTTGATTTAGATCAGACGATCATGTGATCTTTCCTTTGGGTGCAGCTGCAGAGGAGCATTGGGCCGAACACCACCGTGCCTCTCAAATAGAGCAATTTCCTCCAGCACTCAGCAGCCCTGAGCCTGGCTGAGACGGAGAGAAGGAGATGGAGAGAATGTGAATCTGGGAGGGAAAGGACACCAGAGCCTCTGGAGTGGAGCACTTGGATGGGTTTCACACATACTGAAATCATAAAGCATGAATAGGCCATTTATAAAACTGCTGTACTATGTGACTGTGACAGTAAATGATAGTTGATTTATGCATCTGAGACAACAACCAGAAATAAGACCTGTGTGTATCTGCATAGGATCCGAAACCAAATATAAACAGAAACAAGACACAACAGTGTCTGTGTTTGTGTCTACAAAAAAGAAATACAGAGCACTTATCACTTGGATCTCACTTCTTGCCACTATGATTTGTTTTTGACTGAGTTTTTTTTTATGTGTAACTGTGTGACTCAGGCGTGGATGCTGTCAGTGATTTACCGAGTAACTAACTGACTCCAGAGAACTCTTAGACTCAAACAGCTCCAGGGTGGGAGGCCCTCAGCAAGCACACACTTACTTACTTAATCCTCTTTGTGCAATTTTGCACATACTGTAAGACCAACCCTCAGCAAGCACAGGGGGACGCCATGCCATGACTACACAATTGCACAATGACTTATGTTAATATTTGGAAAAATAGTTTATAACTGGACGGAATCATAAGCAGCATGATAAAGGTCATGATGATTTGAAGAGTAACAGCACGTTTTTTACAATTTAAAAAACACAGAGGGCCAGATGTATTAATGCTTTTGCACCCACTTCAGGCGTATTTGTTTCGCAACGTGCGCGTAAAATCATGGCGAGAATGTAAAAACAGGCCGCACTGAGGTAAAACCACAGACTGCCTGTCGCGAGATGGGAGGGGAAGCGTAAAGAGCGCATAATTATGTTTATGTATTCCACGGTATACATGTACAAAAACTGCCTGTGAAAGCGCACGTCTATTCTGTGCCTAAATTTTTCCGCCTTGTAAAAGCAGGTGTTAATCCAAATTGCATCAATAAGAGAACCTTTCAAAGACAACAGAATTCCTATTTAGAGCACCTGTTTTGCGTCTTATATCAAGAGCAACAGTGACCTTTCGAATGTCTTACTTTCACTTTCATGTCATCCACTTACTGTAAACTTTCCTACTTGCTAGATTTGACCAATCTTCCATAGCCACAACGTGCACAAGTAGTATGAGTAGAACTACTGATCTTCATTATCTCCCTGCTTGTTGACATTTTATCATGTATTGTATTATTTCATGATCTCTAAACATTTGATTTATTTGAAGTTGTCATCAGTTAACTTCATTCAACTGTGCTTGTATGTAGGCCTATGCCGTTCAGTTGTGGACGTTCGTAAATTGCGGTAGGGGGCGGAGAAAGATGCAAATTAATTGATGAAGTGATAAATACCACGTATCACAGCGTTCGCTATCTTTGTGTTGTCCATGGCGCTGATAACCCTATGTTCGCAAATGTACGTACATCTGGCCCACAATCTCTCAGTCTGTCTCTCAGTTGATTCAGCCAAATCAGCATCCCACTCGGTACAGTAGGTGTGTTGCAGAGGTCCCAACTGAGGGCAGTGTCCAAAGTGAAGTTGTTCGGATGTGCAATGTTAAAAAAACATGTACATTGACATCTTCAACATGGTGGTGACCTATGCTGTATACAGTGGGCCTGTAGACATGTTTTGCTTTGGCATTGCAAGGATGCTGCCGTGCTGTTTGTCACATGATCACTTCCTCTTGTGAAATATTGAATAATTTCCGCAGCCAACCACTGCCAGGGAGGTCAAGCTCTCCATGAACCTGATGAAGGTTTGGAGCACGTTCCAAGGCAGAGCCTGTGGAAGCTTTTGGAGAGGACCCAAGGGAAAGTTTATTTTCAGTTTCTGTAATATTATGAAATTTAGCCTTGATAGTGGTCTGCATCCTCCCAGCTATTTAATTCATTACAGTCACTATTATTCTTATTTTGTCAGTAGCAACCTGAATAGCATGTTAGGGTTGCTGCCGTGTTGTGTGTGTGTGTGTGTGTGTGTGTCTGTCTGTGATGTATGGGGAAATTGTGGAAATTGGAGATGTGTGTATGTGTGTGTGTGTGTGTGGGTGTACTGAAGGTGTTTTCAAGGGGCTGGATAGCATGGAAACCTGCTGTCTCTGAAGTACGTCGATTCAGTGAAATACTACTGTATCAGTGCCCTGAGCATGAGGTGTGTGTGTGTGTGTGTGTGTGTGTGTGTGTGTGTGTGTGTGTGTGAGTATGGTGTATGGTATGTGTGTGTGCAAGTATGGTGTATCCCAGATAGCAAAAATACACTGGGATGGAACTGGGCCACACCTACCACAACGTCCGGCACGGATCTGCATAATGGACCTGATCCGGCGTCCAAACGCACATCGGTCCAAAACTGGTCTGGATCCGTTTGACGGATCTGGTGCCAATAAGGGCTAAGACTGGCCCAGTTCCGTATGATAGTCTGTGTTACTGTGTTCCAGTCTGTGTTACTGTGTTCCAGATCTGCTTATCATATGCAATACAGGTCCGCTTATTGTGTGTGGTACTGACCCGATTATCTGATATCAGCTGGCTTTATTTGACACGTGAAATGTGATTGGTAATTAATTATCCTGAAAAATATGTTTACTACACATTTGCTAACAGGTTCGTTATAGGTTCACCCAGGCTAAAGTTCGTAATATTTTCCCAACAGCTCAACTAATAAACATAAGCTAGGCTACAAACACAATAGGGGGGTAAAAAAAACTTTACACATAAGTGTCTTATTATTCTTTTTTATTCAACAACCTGGCTGTAGAAGTGCAATCCCAGACAAAGTTTAAGTCGTGTTAATTCCACTGTTCCCATCGATATTCAGGCTGTCTTCCTCAGTCATCTCCATGGTCAATCTGAAACAACACAAAATAAACATTAGCCATTTATTCCTTTTTGAAAATAGGCTAAGTCACAATTACACTTGGTTTTTTTATCATCAGTGATTCTGTTAGCATTATCACTGTTTTTTTTCCCAAAATAGGCTAGTTATTGTGATGGCTGTTTTGCTCAAGCTAAGCTAGTAGCCTATATTGCTGGAAAATAAAAGTATAACCTTACAGCAAAGTTATCAATCGCTCTGCTGCTTGTTGTTGTCTCTAAATAAACCAACAGAGATAAAAAGCAGATAGCCTACCTTGAAAAGTTGGGCTGTGTCCTAGTCCAACCCCAGGCTGGGCAAATCATGTCAAAAGATTGATAGTGAGCAAACCAAAGATCCTTGATTAACGTTACTGCTTGGACTTCTGCATGCGTGGCAAGAATATGGGGTTGTCTCATAGCACTGTTAATCTGACAAACTAACTTTGTCACAACTCTGACACAAAAATCAATTAACTACTTTTACCACTGCTAGGTAATAATACAAATAATGAAACGAGAATATGATCAATATTGAGCCAACTACATATTCTTTTCCAGCCTTACTGTAGAAATGAAGTGGCCATGAGAACATAGTGCACCCCCATGGTTTCTAAATTTGTGCCATTCCAAAATACCTTTTTTTTTTCTTTAGCAGCCAGTTGACAATGAAGTAGGGAAAGGACAGTCAATTTAGCAGAATCAGCACCTTAATTAATATCATTACCACCTGGGTCTGCTGTGAAAAAATGGTCCTTCGGCTCATATCCGTATCACAGGTTTGGGCCAAATCAGTGTTTTGTATTTTAAACACATTTCCTGACTTCCAGTTGAGTTGCGGAAATCGGACCTGGGACAAATCTGTAAACCGGTGATAAAACAGCATTGCTAGCAGAGCTGAAACCTGTATTAGGAGTAGACCTGGCCCACAGTCAGATACCGTATGTCCGCTACAGGCGGATCTAAAGGCTTTTATGCGGATCCGGCCCAAAGGAAATTGCTATCTGGGATGGTATGTGTGTGTGTGTGTGTGTGTGTGTGTGTGTGTGTGTGTGTGTGTGTGTGTGTGTGTGTGTAGTATGTGTGTGTGCGAGTATGGTGTATGGTATGTGTGTGTGAGTGTGGTGTGTGTGTGTGTGGTGTATGGTGTGTGTGTGTGAGTGTGGTGTGTGTGGTGTGTGTGTGTGTGCGTGATGGACGATCTGTTTTTCTCTGAAGGCTCTCATGTGACTCTGGATGCTTCCAACCCTGAGCTGAACTGCGCTCCTCTCGAAACTCTGACCGCACAGCTGAGGAATCCTGCTGTCTCTCGCTCTCTTAGGTAGTCTGGTGCGTCTGTCTGTCTGTCTGTCTGTCGACTGTGTCTAGCTCCTGATTTCTCAAGTACTCTGAATGCCCAGGAGAGAAGCCGCCAGACGGAAGGACCACAGCGGGGTGATGTAGTGAGCAGCCTCGCTACTTTACATACGCTACTTTCTCTTCACAGCAGCAGAGCAAAGACTGTCTGAACAAAATAATTGTGAGAAAAACTGAGTCAAGGAATGATTCAGCTGCTCAGGATTCTGGGAGGTTTTGACCGTCGCGTGTCACAACAACACACACACATACACGCACTCATACACACTCACACATTAAGAACCACTCTCTCCAGTAGAGCTGGTGGTGTGTAATGAATGGGTCTCCTCTACACTGTTTTTTTCTCACTACACTGACAAACTTATGGGCCCATTAAATTATATTTCTTCTCATTTGCTGCTGGGCAGAAATGAGGGTGATTGAAGGGGAGGGTATAGATGGAGGGGAGGGTATGGATGGAGGGTATAGATGGAGGGGAGGGTATAGATAGAGGGGAGGGTATAGATGGAGGGTATAGATGGAGGGGAGGGTATGGATGGAGGGGAGGGTATAGATGGAGGGTATAGATGGAGGGGAGGGTATAGATGGAGGGTATAGATGGAGGGGAGGGTATAGATGGAGGGTATAGATGGATGGAGGGTATAGATGGAGGGGAGGGTATAGATGGAGGGGAGGGTATGGATGGAGGGTATAGATGGAGGGGAGGGTATAGATCAGGGGTGGGGAAACTTTTTGGCTCAAAAATTGGCCGGTGGGCTGCACAACCACCAGCACCCCCCCCCCCCCCCCCCCCCCCCCCCACACACACACACACACCCCAACGACACACACATACCAAAAAAAAATTGTAGCCTATAATTTAGTATTAAAAGTATTTGTTGCTTAAAAATACTGCTAATTTGATGCTGTTGAACAAATGTATAAATTGTGCACTGTCGCTTTAACGTTTTTAAATTCACGTTTATTTCTCAATGATCTTCTGCCTGCTCCGCTATGGCTAGTGCTGTACCTACGGCTGTGCCCTAGCCTGGGTGTTCCCATGCTGCCTTGCGCACGATTTGATTCACGCTGCTAAGGCAGCCTGGAGACCATGGAGCAAATTTTCGCCTGAGATAGGGAACCAATCACAGAACAGGTGGGAAAGCAAGACGATGATGAGCTATGCACGGACGCATTAGATAGACATCCGTGGCACCCAATAAACGGATCTGGGCATTTTTTTCAAATACGAGAAAATGAACGTTTGGTTCCCAGACCACGTCTCATTGAGAAGTGGTGGCGCTAGCCAGGCTAGCTGTGCCCACTCACAGTTTTTAAATGGTCAGTAGTGGGAACTACTGTTGCCTTCATTATTTCCTTTTAAAAGTTTCTTATAAGAAGGAGATATCAATTATCAACAATCACAAGCCAGCTGGAACTCGTTGCTCTCTCTCCCTCTCGTGAGCGCAGACGCGTTCCCAATTAAATGGATCGCATAACGTTCACGTTAGATCTGCTGCAAAGGAGATAACTAAGAGTAGGCCTATCTCTATTTAACATGATGTTTTGACACTGACATTGTAAAAGTTCTGTAAGGAGAGTGAAAAGCAGTTTGCAGTAAAGCTAACCAACGTCGTCTCTATCGCAGGAAAAAAGATAGCGAGCAGCTTGATAACCAAATTAAATGCTCGCAGTTTGCCCACCCCTGGTATAGATGGAGGGTATAGATGGAGGGGAGGGTATGGATGGAGGGTATAGATGGAGGGGTGGGTATAGATGGAGGGGAGGGTATAGATAGAGAGGAGGGTATAGATGGAGGGTATAGATAGAGGGGAGGGTATAGATGGAGGGGAGGGTATGGATGGAGGGTATAGATAGAGGGGAGGGTATAGATGGAGGGTATAGATAGAGGGGAGGGTATAGATGGAGGGTATAGATGGAGGGTATGGATGGAGGGGAGGGTATAGATGGAGGGTATAGATAGAGGGGAGGGTATGGATGGAGGGTATACTGTAGATGGAGGGGAGGGTATAGATGGAGGGGAGGGTATGGATGGAGGGTATAGATAGAGGGGAGGGTATAGATGGAGGGTATAGATAGAGGGGAGGGTATAGATGGAGGGGAGGGTATGGATGGAGGGTATAGATAGAGGGGAGGGTATAGATGGAGGGTATGGATGGAGGGGAGGGTATAGATGGAGGGTATAGATAGAGGGGAGGGTATGGATGGAGGGTATACTGTAGATGGAGGGGAGGGTATAGATGGAGGGGAGGGTATAGATAGAGAGGAGGGTATAGATAGAGAGGAGGGTATAGATGGAGGGTATAGATAGAGGGGAGGGTATAGATGGAGGGGCATCTGTGGGTGGGGGAGTGATTAAACAGCGCTCTCCCACATCCACGGATGAGGTGCCCTTGAGCAAGGCACCTAACCCCCAACTGCTCCTTGGGTGCCTGATTAAGGACCGCTCACTGCTCCAGGTGTGTGTGTGTGCTCTTAGTGTGTGTGTGCTCCTAGTGAGCTCACTGCTCTGAGTGTGTGTATGAATGTGTACACTACATCCGGATGGGTAAAATGCAGAGAACAAATTTCCAATAGGAACTTCCTACAGGACTATACAGTATGACTTAACTTAACTTAGATGGAGGGTATACAGTAGATAGAGCGGTGGGTATGGATGTAGGAGAGGGTAAGGATTGAAAGCCTCTGCCTGCAGATAGGAAGGAACATTCCAGAACATTCCATAGTTCTGAGTCTGAATGAAGTCTCATCAGTACTACTGTTTGTCTTTCATTTCACAAGAAGCCAAAGAGCTTCACTGGGCATGTGCAGCACAGATGACAATAACAAGACACTGATGTGGAGACACACCTACACTAACACCATTCAGCTGCTCAGCATCACACATTCAACTGCCAGACACACACACACACACACACACACACACACACACACACACACACACACACACACACACACACACACACACACACACACATACACACACACACACACACACATACAGTACACACATGTATATACAGTGTACACACAGATACGCATGAGCTCACAGATAGACATTGCAAAGACATACTGGTATGTATTCATACATAGATTCAGACAAAGACAAAGTCCACACATTCCTATGAACAGTTGCACACACACAGACACACACACACACACACACACACACACAATCTGCTGTATACTGCTCCATGGCCCCATTTCTGTGTCCACTCTATGATGTGCTATGAAGTAATGCTTTTCTTGTAATCGAGATCCCCCATTCACTTTGCACACAACTGACCAAAATAACCTATTACACAGAACCCTGCAAATAGGCCATACCTCCCAAGAATACACACAACCCCATACTACACACACCTCGAGAGGACTGGAGAATCGTGTGCAATCACACACACAAACTCTCAGAACACACACTTACAGTAAAGACTCAGAAGAATTCTCAGAAGAATCACACACACCAGATCACACACACCAACCTTTAAAACACAAACCTCGAGACAACTGGAGAACTGTGTGCAATAACACACACAAACCTTCAGAACACACACTTTGAAACAGTTAGAGATGCCTGTTTATTGACACACCTTGTGACTGACCCAGACAGGGATCTGATGTGGCCCTGATGTGGCTCTAACGTTGGTCTGTGTTTGTGTGTGTGTGTATGTGTGTGTGTGTGTGTGTGTGTGTGTGTGTGTGTGTGTGTGTGTGTGTGTGGTGTGTGTGTGTGTGTGTGTGTGTGTGTGTGTGTGTGTGTGTGTGGTTGTGTGTGTGTGTGTGTGTGTGTGTGTGTGTGTGTGTGTGTGTGTGTGGTGTCTGTGTGTGTGTGTGTGTGTGTGTGTGTGTGTGTGTGTGTGTGTGTGTACAACTGTATTATTGCTACTAGATGCATCTCACTGGTTAACGTGGTGATTAACTGAACTCACTGTATGTGATGACATCATCCTAATTATGCTGTAATCAGGGCTTGAAAACGAAATTATTTTTCAAACGTTCCGTTCCGAACGGTTCAGGTAGGCCTATGTTTAACGTTTTCGTTCTTGCATGCGTTCCGCCACCAACATAACGGTCCTGAACCGGTTCGGAACGCAAAATATCGTTCGTTCTTAAAGTTCCGGCAGTGTTTGGCGGGCCTATCAAGTCTATTTTTGTGGACTTTACCTTAGAATAGACGTAGGCTACTCATTTCCCCTTGATTTAGCCTATACCGTAGCTATGCCCAAAAATAATAAATCACACAGGCGGCATCCAAAACCATTCAGATGGGCTATCCATCCCATAGCCTACAGACTTACTGTAGGCCTAACCTATGCCTATAAATAATTTCTTATCAAAAATATTTCTGGATACGTGCTAAACTCCTTACCTGGTTGTAGCCTAAGTTTTATCCATATGGAGATCTTCAAAGGCTTGCGCTATAATTCCAATCCTGTTTATAAACGAACCTGTCTTTTGCTGACAAGGCCTATCTCAAATTTCCCGTTTAACTCTTCTACATAGAATAGGCTATAATTGCGCAAACATTTCAAATCCCGACTTTAAAACGACAAGGCGTGGACAGGCAAAATAGGCTATTAAGCATAGGCTACAAACAATTTCCAAATCAGTTTCAGTAGCCTACGCTACGAGCTGGCCTAAGATCCGAAGTGGCAGACGGATAGGTTACATATATGAAAGGTCCATTTATTCGTTTTTTTTTCAAACAGCAGAAATCAAATTATTAGGCTGTTATATAGAGAACGAAAAAAAAAACGTTATTAACCGGTTTTGTGGATTTCAGAATAACGTTTCTGTTCCGGAACAGTTGAAGACCATTTTGTTTTCGTTTCCGTTTCCGCTCCTCGTACAATTCCGTAAAATTCCGTTCGTTTTCGGTTTTCGTTTTCGTTCCTTGAACCGGTTCGGAGCCCTGGCTGTAATTGCCTGAAGCAACGGAGGAGCAGCGTCATCAGCGTTCTCTCAGAGGGGTCTAGGAGCCTCCTTAAAGGAATCAGAATAACATCATACAGTACTAACACCCACATGCTTTAGGATAGAGCAACCAGTGTGTGTATGTGTGTGTGTTTGTGTGTGTGTGTGTGTGTGTGTGTGTGTGTGTGTGTGTGTGTGTGTCTGTG